>NC_090057.1:1443316-1605816 GCF_038355195.1 Osmerus mordax | reverse complement strand
CAAGGACTCTGAACAACGACAGTGCTGATGGTAATGCTGGCAATTTCCCTGTTTTTTCACAGGTCACTGCCAGAGGATTCGCCCCATTGTTGCAGTTTGCCTACACTGCTAAGCTGTTACTCAGCAGAGAAAACATCCAGGAAGTCATCCGCTGTGCCCAGTTCCTGCGCATGCACAACCTGGAAGATTCGTGTTTTCGCTTCCTGGAGGCTCAGCTCCGCAGCGAGGAGGACGGGCTGCTGCTGTGCCGCAAGGGGGCGCCGGACGTCAACCACTCGGAGGACGAGAGCATGCAGTCGGAGAGCGCCAAGGCCACGTCCCCCAGGCCGCGTCGCCGCGGAGACGCCCTGGCCTCCCTGCGCCGCCCGGAGGAGGAGCGTGTAGCGGCCGACTTCGACAGGCACGGCGCCTCTGACCACCCGCGCTGCCCCAAATACAGGAAGTACCAGTGGGCCTGCAACAAGCACAATAACGACACCTCACACACCAGTACCTCAGGTTTCCCAAGCACATTAACAGAAGGCGTCGGGGTTGGCAGCGGTGCGGTGCGAGGGCAGAGCAGGCTGCCTGCAGCCCAGATCAAAGTGGAGCCTCGGGCTGAGGACGAAGCCATCTCGCTGTGCCTGTCTGGAGACGAGCGGGACAGCCAAGACAAGGACGACGTGACTGCCATGGAGATGGACAGCCCCGTGCTGGCCGACCGAGCCAAGAGCAACAAGTCCCCTTCCTGCCTGCGCGCCTTCTTCAAGAAAGGGGGGGACCCGCAGGCCCTGCCTGACACGTCACAGCGGCTGTTTGCTAACAGACTCGCCTGTCCACAAGACAAAGGAACCACTCAGGGAGATCATAAAGATTTCAGGCCTTTCTCTGGGGAGCAGGCCCTGCCTGTTCCCTCCCCTAAAGAGGTGGACGGCTTCCCCTCCGGGCTGTCCCTCAAGTCCGCCTCCTGCGACGGCGTCTGCAAACAGGAAGTGGAGCTGGACCGCCGGAGCGTCATCTTCTCCTCAGGGGCTTGTGACCGCCTGGGAACCCCGGCGCATTCCTACCCCGGAGGGAACTCCCTGGAGGTGGGCCTCTCTGAGCACCCTCCAAAGGGCCTGTGGGCCGGGTCCAGCCAGTCTCTCCCCAGCTCCCAGACCTACTCGCCCAGCACCACCCCGGCCGAGGCCCCCATCCCCTGCCGGCCCAGGCCCAACACCAGCTGCCCTGTGCCCATCAAGGTGTGCCCGCGGTCTCCGCCGTCTGAGACACGGACGCGGACCTCCAGCTCCTGCTCCTCCTACTCGTACGCGGAGGACGGGAGCGGGGGCTCGCCCTGCAGCCTGCCCCAGTTCGAGTTCTCCTCCTCGCCGAGCTCCAACGTGACGCGCTGCATCACCGCCGACCCACCGGAGCCCGGCGTGGGGGGGCGACACCCTCTTCAGCCAGGCGCGCCCCAAGATCAAGTGCGAGCAGTCGTACGGCACCAACTCCAGCGACGAGTCCGGGTCCTTCTCCGAGGGAGACAGCGAGTCCTGTCATGTGCAGGAGCAGGGCCCAGAGGTGAGTACGCCCTCCTCTCCTGTCAAACAATCAATCAATCTTTATGTAGCACTTTTTTTTTTAAACGAGGTTGACCAAAATATATAAAACACAACAATCAAGACATGCAACAACAATAAGGAATACGTTTACAGAAGAAAAGAAAGAAGACATGTCCCACACAAGACAGATCATCTGTCACCACACGTCACCTTGGCTAATCTGTTCCCGGTGACCCAGCACTCCAGGTGTGCATTAGCGCTCATTAGATCATCTCATTCTTGAAGCGAGAGTGTTTCGCTAAAAGATTTACTCCACCACCAAAGGGCACAGATGTGCTTTGATATTATTAATCTGCTTTATGCACTGCTGGATGTTTGTGTAATGAGACTGAATGTGGGAGTCCAAACGCGCCGTAACAAACTGAGCGCACACATTGGAGGGGGCGGCGGCAGCATCGAGCGCTGTGATTGGTTGATCCTGTGTGCTGGGAGGTGTGTGGTTGTAAGACAAGCTGTGATGAAGGAAGGGTTAGGATCCTCTGAGGGTGTCCATGGCCTCTCTATCTCCCGCCCCCCCGTGGAGCTATATCTCCCTAATCAAGATTAGCCATGCTAACAAGCACTTTTCATCCACACCCAGATCTCATATGCATGTGTAAATTCTCAGAGCACCAAGGTATCAAGCAGACCTGTGAAATTTTTGTTGGATTACTAATAAGCCGGCGTGCTAAGGTGAAGCCGTGCTGGGCGTGCGGTGAGCGATGTGGCCAGAAGGTTGTGTGTGTGTGGGGAGAGGGGGGGGGGGGGGGGGGAGTAGGAGAGCGCAGCAGGAGAGGGTGCAGGGGGGGGAGTAGGAGAGCGCAGCAGGAGAGGGTGCATGGGGGGCTGGCTGTCCGGGGGAGGATGAGGAGCTGTGCTGACAGGGATGAATGGCAAATCCTCTAATCATCCTTTAATCCACCTGGGCAGACGTCCTCCAGACTGCAGTCACACTGGGATGGTGGTGGCTGTTGTTGTTGTTGTTGTGGTTGTTTTTATTTCCTAGGTGACAATCTACTTTGATAGCGAAAATGTAGGATGTAACCTTGTCTACAGCGAAGATCATTAGGAAGACAGTTGAATAGCGAGGGACATGCTGTAATCAGAGTCATGTTTCTAGCGCTGTTTCACTTTCAGCGTAGATGCATTGCGTCAGCAACATTTGCCTTTGTTGCAGGCAGACTTATTTCCGATGTTCCTGGAGGAGAGGTATCTCAGCTTCCTAGACTGAGACCTTGAAGTGCACAGGGAGCCCAGAGAGAGAGAGAGCGAGAGAACGAAAGAGAGAGCGAGATCAGAGAGAGAGAGATCGGAGAGGGAGGAGAGGGTGAAACTGGTGCGTTGCCATGGCGATGGGATCCACAGAGCGAGTCTCGGGGCTTCAGCAGGGGCTGGAGCGACATGACAGGACTGAGCCTCCGTCTGTGGAAGGAATCCACAAACGCAACGAGCCCCACCAGCCCCGACAGTCATGTGTAATTATTACCCTGCTAGCGTGGCCCACACCCACAGCCTCCAGATTTATGGCCCTTTTTGTAGCAGTGCTGAATGCACCGCTGTAAATTACATAGAATTGATTTACCGGGTAAAGCTGCCAACGACTAGCTGCCCAAAAATGACCCGGAGACATTTCCCTGTCTTTCCTCTCCCTCGTTGTATGAGTCAGATGGACTCTCTCCAGCACGCGGGGCGCCCCCTTACCACTGACAACGTTCCCTGCCAGATCCCTGTTGACCCTCAGACTTCTCATCCAGCCCTCCACTTACTATCATCTGCTGGTGATAAGATTTATTGTGGATGAATTAGTGTGGGCCGGCTCTCAGAAGCTGTTCACTTTATGGTCTTCCTGGAGCAGGGCAAGGCTCTTATGTAATCCCCCTCTGTGTTGCTGCAGACCCAGGCCTCCTTGCCTGGGTCTGCAGCAACCAGAAAAGCGACCTCTTTCTTCCTGGGCCGCTCTTGTCCTCTTTCCCCCCGGCGAGTTGTCTGTCCAAACAGCCAGCGTGTCCAGGGAGAAGGCTTTGCCATGCGTCGGTGTGTGTTTGCAGAGCAAACAGCAGCCCCCACCGAGGTCGAGCAGCGCTGGTAAAAATAGCAGCAGTCCAGAGCTGGAAACAATGAATCCTGATGAGGAAGGAAGTTGTTAAACTGGGGGGCTAATCTGACCGAAGCGATAGTCATTCAAGGTAGTCCGAGTCACATGAGGTCTCTGCCTGCTTTCAGCTCGGTGGTTATGAGGTGTTGTTGCACACAGTCCAGTGACATCTGGAATTACAGTAACAGCCTTCACACAAAGCCAAACTAGAGGCCTACTAGGGGGCGGAGTTTCACAGACACGATTTGACAGTTTTCTTGTGTCGTTCTACGTTGTGGTTTGACCCTGTAACCACAGGCCAGGTCAACAGTGTGTGCTCTGTCCTGCAGGGCTGCAGGGCTGCAGGGCTGCAGGGCTGCAGGCAGGGCAGGATCCCTGTCCTCACACGGGGAGTGGTGGGGGCCTGGCTGGCTGTGCAGAGGAAGGGTTCCCAGTGACCAAGGAGGATTTAAGAGCTGAGAGCTTGTTATCAGAACACAATCTCAGTGCGGGATCTCTGAACTGTTTCCACACTCATCCATCTCTTCTGACTATATCTATTTTAACCTCTCCCTCTCTCTGTCTCTCTCTCTCTCTCTCCAGCTCTCGGTATAGGCATCAAGATCAGTCTAGCATATCATCTGGTCACAGTAGTGCAAATATTGATCGTAGAGTGCTGAGTGATGGGTACGTGCTGTACTGTCGCTCTGATCCTGTACATCCACGTGCTTATCGCACTCAACAGCCAACGTGTTCAATCTCACACACAGAGAACGAGCCTGAACCGGGATTTCGGTCGCTCTACTACAGAATCTAGAAACTCTGCGCTGACGTGACACATTTGTAGAAAGAACACATCCGTTACTCATCAGTCTGCGTGGTCACAACTACAGTAACCTTTTGCCTCATAGCTATTGTGCTGCTAAACTATTGGCATGGCAAATTTATGTCTAGCATTGATCTCATTAGAACAATGTAGTTATATATCATGTGACACTATTACAATTGTATACACATTCTTCGACAGTTAACATCTCTATAGAGGAGCAGACACTGTGCCAGCCTAAAGGCCAGATGGGGTAATAATACACACTCATCATCACTCAAGACCTTACATCCTGTGGTACTACACACACACACACACACAAGCACACACACACACACACACACACAAGCACACACACAAGCACCCCCACACACACACACACACAAGCACCCACACACACACACACACACACAAGCACACACACCTTTTCCTGTCCAAGTCCTAAGGCCATCTCCCAAAGGTTACTCTAGCATCTTTATGTACAAGAGACAAGGCTATAACTAATGAGCTCGTTCAGGATTAGATCTTCCGCAAGATCTATAGAGCAAACCATTTGATACTTTACAATCTCATTAGACACCACATGAGATTTATCATCGGGCTTATCACTGGAAAGGGAGCATATCAAATGTACACAGACAACAGTATGCAGTGTGCTTTATCTCTTTTTTTATCTGATTAGATTTAGTGATGGACACTGCAGCAGCTAAAACAGCAGCAGTAGTAAAGGCAGTCAGGTTTGTTGAGGGCGGGGGTTGTCGATTAGAGAAAATTGCAGCAACTTTTAAAGGACATTGTTGAGAAGATTTACAGTATTTACCGCCGATTGGCTTGTTAGTCATTAGTGGCAATATAATGGAGTAGGAGCATGGCTGTGAAGGGCTGGTTCTCCAGGGGTCAGCAGGGGTCCGCAGGGGTCAGAACCCTGCAGGTGAGCACTGCCGGTCAGAGTAACCCCGACCTCACTGCCTCCTGGAAGGGCCTGGAACTGGGGGCCTCTGGAGGCAGTTGGAGGCCTCTGGAGGCAGCCAGCTGCCTCGCCTCTGCTCACACGCGGCTCAAAGGCTCAGCCAGGCAGGCAGCCCAGGTAACAGGTGAGCCCTACTTTTCACTCTGGACCCATTTGCAGCATAATGACCCATAGAGACAGAGAGAGAGTGAGAGAGAGCGAGAGAGAGAGAGACAGAGAGAGAGAGAGAGAGAGCGAGAGAGAACGAGAGAGAGAGCGAGAGAGACAGAGAGCGAGAGAGACAGAGAGCGAGAGAGAGAGAGAGAGCGAGAGAGAGCGAGAGAGAACGAGAGAGAGAGAGAGAGAGAGAGAGAGAGAGAGAGACAGAGAGAGAGAGAGAGAGAGAGAGAGAGAGAGAGAGAGAGAGAGAGAGAGAGAGAGAGAGAGAGAGAGCGAGAGCGAGAGAGACAGAGAGCGAGAGAGAGAGAGAGAACGAGAGAGAGAGAGAGAGAGAGAGAGAGAGAGAGAGAGAGAGAGAGAGAGAGAGAGAGAGAGAGAGAGCGAGAGAGAGAGCGAGAGAGAACGAGAGAGAGAGCGAGAGAGAGAGCGAGAGAGAGAGTGAGAGAGAGCGAGAGAGAGCGAGCGAGAGAGACAGACAGAGAGAGACAGAGAGAGACAGAGAGAGACACAGAGAGAGACACAGAGAGAGAGAGAGAGAGAGAGAGAGAGAGAGAGAGAGAGAGAGAGAGAGAGAGAGCAGCGGGAGGGGGAAGGAAAGGAAACAGTTGGGTCTGAAATGTATGGTTGCCGTGGTAGCGTACTCTGTCATCCCAGCCTTCTTACTGGACTAGCTCTCCTGGCGGCGTGGCTAAATATAGACCCCCAAGCCCCCACTCCCACCGTGAACACCAGATGAAGGAGAGAGAAAAGGGAACCTCACAAGGTCACTGTCGAGAAAGTGGCTTGTCCTCCACCCCCCCCACCCCCCCATTTTCCTCTTTGTCTTCCAGCCAGAACACAGAGGCCGCACTACTGCCCACCACCTGGCCTGTTCACCCTCCTATGTATCACGGAGCCGTCTCCTGGCTCTCAGAGATCACACAGGGAGTCATCTGCTTCTGCAGCCTTCCCCTCAGACCTGGTACATTTACATTTAGTCATTTAGCAGATGCTCTTATCCAGAGCGACTTACAGTAAGTACAGGGACATTCTCCCCGAGGCAAGTAGGGTGAAGTTCCTTGCCCAAGGACACAACGTCATTTGGCAAGGCTGGGAATCGAACTGGCAACCTTCAGATTACTAGCCTGACTCCCTCACCGCTCAGCCATCTGACTGTGTTCCACCCGCTCATCTTCACAGCTGAATCTGGAGCTAGCCAGGCCTGGCCAGAGAGAAGAGCCTGCGGGCCCAGTTTGGCCTTGAAAGCTCCAGCCATCATTAATTCATGTGTCTGCATGCAGATGCAGCCACAAGATGAGAAGTAGGTTCCGCTCGACGTCTCTGGAGTGGCTGAGGTTGTAATGAGGAAAGTGAAGCACGGCATCGCCTCTCACTCTCTCTGGGAGGAGGCGACGTGGAGGTGTGCTCTTTAGCGGAGGGTCATTTCCATTGTATCATGAATAGGCACCTTGATTTGTCCCCAGGAGTGCTACACTTACCCCAGGTCCTGTCTCCCCCACGCCCTGCTGGGTTAGTAAAGACAGGGTGAGGAGAGTGCATCCAGCATCTCTACTGGAGGTGTCACAGTGCCTCCGTCTGGTGTCGACACAGGGGCTCCAGAGAGCTCCTGGCTCTGGTTCAGTAGCCGTGCAGGTAGCGGGGTAGCATCTCTTCCCTCTCTCCTCTCTCTTCCCTCCTCCGTTTGACTTTGTTCTTCATGAGAGGCAGCCATGGGGAGAGGCAGCCGGGGGGAGAGGCAGCCGGGGGGAGAAGCAGCAGCTGGGGGGAGAGAGCAGCTTCTCTCCTCCTGCCTGTCTTCCTCTGGCTCTTTGTTCAGCATCCTCTATACCTCCCTATTTCTCTCTCTCTTTTTCTCTCTCCTTCTCTCTCTCCTTCTCTCTCCTTCTCTCTCTCCTTCTCTCTCTCTCTCTCTCTCTCTCTCTCTCTCTCTCCCCCTTAAGCAGTGGATCTCTGGTGTATGCAGATACCAGTGGGGTATCAGCCTGTGATGTGATCAGAAGGTTTGCCAGAACCTGGGGGAACACAAACCAAGCTATGGATGCTTTTGTGAACTGAAAGAAAATGTGCCTCTCAAATATCAGAACTACATCCACAATGTGCATTTCAGTGATTACTCCTTTTTACCAGTCCTTGTAGAGTACCTCAGGTTTATACTATGTAGATGTTCTTTCCTCCATGGAAGCCTCTGACACTGCCTGGATCCCCTCAATCTGTCACCTTGGCGTTACTCCAGACCGTCTGAGCCAGATGGAGAGACCTTTGCCCAGCCTTGGATCACCTCTTCTCTCCCACATCAGAATACATATGGAGCGACAAGCTAAATATTTTATAGGGAGAGAGCTTCAGGGCCAGTTCTTTCACAATAAGTGTGTTTATGGGTCAGAAAGCACTCCTTTATCGCCATCTTGTGGCAAAAGGTGAACATGCACCATGTTTACAATGCTCCACCTCTGAAAGTTGGTTTGTCAAATAATGGAATTTGGAATTTTGGAGTTTCAACTGATGGTAATTATCATTCAAATACATTGATACTGCGATAGTAACGGTATATTTGATGTTTGTGTTATTTTCAGGTGAAGCTCCCTTTCCCTGTAGATCAAATCACAAATCTTCCACGGAACGACTTCCAAATGATGGTAAAAATGCACAAACTGACATCTGAGCAGCTGGAATTCATCCACGACGTCCGGCGTCGAAGTAAGAACCGCATCGCCGCCCAGCGCTGCCGCAAGAGGAAGCTCGACTGCATCCTCAACCTGGAGGTCGAGATTCGAAAACTTGTGAGTGAGATTACTGCACTCATGTCTTGTATCCAGTCATATTTCTAAGTGCAGCCTGTGTTGATCGGCTCACTGCTCAGGTGTGTATACGTGCCACCCGAGCTAGCGATTTGCTAGCCTTTGGTTGGCGTAGCTGGTAGTGGTCGCTCGCTTGAGGAGTTAGAGGTGGCGGGTTGGATCCCAGGTGCGGGCGAAACATCGACCACCTCTGACGGTGGCATCGCCACGTTTGTTACACAAGCACACTCTGTCTACAAGCACACACTCTGTCTACAAGCATACACTCTGTCTACAAGCATACACTCTGTCTACAAGCACACACTCTGTCTACAAGCATACACTCTGTTTACAAGCATACACTCTGTCTACAAGCACACACTCTGTCTACAAGCATACACTCTGTTTACAAGCATACACTCTGTCTACAAGCACACACTCTGTCTACAAGCATACACTCTGTTTACAAGCTCGCTCTTTCAACATTATCCATGTTCACTCAAAAAAAAACATTAATCAAGAACAACGCTCTTTTTGACAAAGACATCACCAGATGTTGACCGTGCAGTAAACATTACCTTGTGACAAAGTGTATGTTAAATTAAATATGATCATATCAGTATCATGTGTCTGCACTTTAGCTCCAGATCATTAGTTTCTATTGCCCAGATGCCAAACAGCAGTCTGGTGGAGGTTGGTGTTGGGGGCAGAGCACTCTGAAACCAGCCCCTCTCCATAGACTGCTGACTCTCCTCCTACCTTCCTACCCACACGTTTCCATGGCAGCTCTGGAGGTTGTCTGTCACATGCTCGTTCCATTATGGGGGTGGAGCGGCGAGTCTTTGATGTGCTGTGTCAGCACAGGAAGTGTTACACAGCCCACGAAAACTGACAAGACTCCTCGAAATGTCATCCAGCCTTCTGAGTATAATAGAAGGATGTGAAAAGTGTTCCCTTTTTAACCGTTAAATTGGAATCAACATGGATGTGCCTCTCTGAAGCCATCATCAAAGCTATATTTATAAGTGCCTAATGTCTGTGTGTGTGTCTGTGTGTGTGTGTGTCTGTGTGTGTCTGTGTGTGTGTGTGTGTGTGTCTGTGTGTGTGTGTGTGTGTCTGTGTGTGGGTGGGTGTGTGTGTGTACAGGTCTGTGAGAAGGAGAAGCTGCTGACAGAGAGGAACCAGTTGAAGGCGTGTATGGGCGAGCTGTGGGAGAACTTCTCCTGCTTGTCCCAGGAGGTGTGCAGAGACGTGCAGCTGAGCCCAGAACAGGTGCAGTCGCTGCACCACTACTGCCCTGTCCTGCGGCCCGGCAACACCACAACCAACAACAACGCCTCCCACTCACCAGCCGCCACCAGCATTGACCTCACAACCCACTCGGGCGCCGCCACCCCGGAACCCAGCTTCCAGAAGTCTCCGGGCCCCTCAGAGAGCGAAGCAGACTCGGCCATGGGGAACGGTGCGGATGGCCCGGGAACTGACGTGGAGGGCCAGGAGCCAGGCCAGCTCACGGAGTCAGGCCTCTCTTTCGAACAGTCCAATCAGACGGTCACGGTAGACTTCTGCCAGGAAATGACAGATAAATGTACGACCGACGAACAGCCGAGAAAGGACTGTTCTTAGTATCTTTCGGTTTGTTTTTATTTTTTATTATTTAATTCTAGTCGTATTCTTCTGACAAACCCTCTCTCGGGTTGTTGAGACGGTCAGCCTCTGCCAGTGTTCTTTGAACGCAAATTTTTGTTTGTATTTATGTGTTTTGTTGTCTTTTGAAAAGTCGACACTACAGTTGTCTTAACAGCAGCAATACTGTTCTCCAGGTATTCTCCTTATACCAAGACAGAGTGGGACCGTCTAACCAATCACGTCAGTTCAATGGTGCTACTCTCGCCCTGGCAGCAACCTCCACAGTGGCAACACTGTCTCTTCATGTATTTCAGTCTCCCCACAACAGGGATGGGCAAAGATCACACATCAATATCAAACCTCAATGGACCTAACTGCAACTCTCTAATTGTCTTCTGTCTCTCTGTCTACTTTTGATATCTTAACCTCAATCTTTCTCTTTGTTTTTCTCTCTTTCTTTTTCTGTCTTTTTCACTCTCATAGACTCATAAATACACACCAACGTTCTGTCCCACTTCGTCTGTTTTCTATTTCTACCTCTCCTCTCTCTCTCTAACTCTCTCTCCCTCTTTCTCCCCTTCTCTCTAACTCTCTCTTACTCTTTCTCTCTCTCCCTCTCTCTAACTCTCTCTCACACTTTCTCTCCCTCTCTATAACTCGCTCTTGGTGGCCCTTGTCACAGCAATTCAAACTCAGGAAATCTTCTGAATGTTCAACTTGATTCATGAGAATGAGAATACAGCGTATGTACTTGAGAGATTTATGAAGCAGACAGACTGTACATGTTCATATGCAAAAATGTCTTCTGTGTCTTTCGTTTGTGTCTCTGTACAGCAGACTTTGTGTACACACAGTACCTAAACATTCCTCCTTTGCCTTCCTCAGCACTGAAAGAAAGAGAAGAAGAAATATTTCCCAGGTGGTTAAATAGCTATGTTCCCACAGGTCAGCAATACCATTGTATTTGGATGTTGTAATGGTAATTTTCAAGTGCTTGCTTTGCAGAATTATAATGTACATAGTTTGGCGCATGGTGACTGTCGCAGTAATATTGTAAGGTTGTTTCTTTTTCACTGGGCTTGTATCATGCACCTTTTTGCTAAGGGAAACATTTGCTTTGCTGTTTCCTGTCTAAAGGAAAATTCCCCATAAGGGTGGGTGTTCTTCAACTCAGGAAATCAGCTTAATACACACCACACACACACACGCACAGACACACAGCCACGTGCATTGAAAACACACACACATTCATTTTAGAGCCCCTTGCGTGAAAATGCTATGTTTATGATGAGGGCAGTGTAAGGAACGTGGCTGGTGGCTCAAGCCACATCCACTCAAACTTTGACACCTCTTTAAATGTGAAAAGAGTCTCAGCTTGTGTTTTTGAAAAGAAAAAGAAAACCAGAAAGAAAAGGACAAAAAAAAAAAAAGGATATTTTTTTTTCTTATCAGTATTGAAAGATGCTACAAGCCTGATGGTGAAACTCCCTCTGAACCCTATGAATTTCTCCAGTGTTGTGTTTTCAAGTCAGGGAGTGTGGACACCTTCTCAAGCTATGGGTCATTAATTCAGCTAGTTTCTTTGACAAAAGAAAGAAAGGAAAATTGATTTATTTGACTACAGAGATGCTTTCTCCTAATAATTTGACTCGGTTCTGGCACTTCGTTTGCAGCCCCAGGCTCAGCTGGTTGGCTCTTCATTTAGAGACTCTATCAGAACCAAGGGAGTCTGATCATGGAGCACTTAAATTGGCACTTAAATAAACATCCTTAAATATGTGTATGTTGACACACAATAAATATCTCGATGAAGAATGCTAATAAAATACACAGGTCTATTAACAAAGAAAGGAGGTGAATGTTATACTATGAGTGTTCACATCTTATATTTCTATTTCTTTAAAAATGGAATAAGCTGATTCAAAATTCAGTTCATGTGAAAGCAGTGTATTGTTGTTAAACTGATGGCAATAGTCAGAAATAGCAACTTTTGCTCTAATTGTACATTTGTTGAAAACATCCTTCTGTGATGTGCTTGCATGTTGCCTGTATAACTTACATAGTTATTCTGTCTAGCTTATGTTTGCCTCTATAGTCCTCAGCAAAACAATATTGTTTTTTGATGAACAATATTTGCATTTTCTTGTTAAAAACAAATCCTTGATCTTACCTGTTCATTTGAGATACTTAAAAGTAATACTTAGAAAAAGCAGAGCCATAATTTATGCGGTGTGAAGTACATAAAAATATAAAGCTTTATTTATAATACTTTCAGGTTGAAGACAAATTAAATTCAGACTGTGGAAAGACTCAACATTGGATGACATGGATAGACCCTTTTAGAATTAATGTCCCCAACTTTTATCAGCTAAAAGGCTTTCCTAAAAGCTTGTCGTGATGAAATTCTGATACTCAAGATCAGTGATGAGACTAGAGCTGTTTAGGTTGGGTTGCTTTAGTGTGTCTTTGTTTCAGTGTGTTTGCTAGTCCGATTATTTTACAAGTTTCCATAAGATTTTAATAAGATTAAACTAGGTTCTCACACGTCAACACACAGACACACACAATACTTGACCAGTAATGTGTGTGTGTTAGTGTTGCCTTTTGTAATTCGTTTTTGTGAGGTAATTTTTTCACTCCAGTCTTTTCTCATTCATATGCTAGCAGGAAAGGGGAACAGTATTTACCATCCTAAACGTTTCATCAGGTAAAACAGGAAACTAAAGATGAATGGGCTGAACAGGACATATGCAATTCCTAAACTATTGATGGATTTTTACTTACTTGTTTTTGAAGTAATGTGGGAAGCATGAGGTTCCACAGAAAAAGCACACTCCTATTAAGGCTTCAGTTGATAAATATCTTTCTGACGACAGGGGGAAATGTATTTAGATTCATGAAGTTTATCATCCTCCATCAAAGCTATAATATTAGGTATCACTTGATATCTGTTTTTAATGTCCTTATAATGCTACTATAAATTACTATTGATGTTGTTCTTTGGATAGCAATGAGTGCATAGCTTATTTCTGGTTTGTAGGCTACAGTATGTAACATTTCGAATTCTTCCTAATTGTTTTGTTATACCTAAAGAGACCCTAAATTCATATAGGTGACACAGAACAAGGTTTGGTGTGCAAGCTCACCCTCATATTGGGAAACAGTCAAGTCCAGATCTATCAGCCTTTTATCCTGAGAGTGCTCCAGTACGCCTGCTTCACGAGCAGTTGAACGTAGCAGTCACCTCCATGGTCACCCGATGCATTTCAGGCCATGTAAGCTTCTGTAAGCATCTCAAGTTGTCAGGTTTAAGTGATTGAGGCTGTCGTTTTCGCAGTTGCTCTTGTATATTGTGTCAGGGTGCCAAGCATTTAAATCCTTAACCTGAATCTGGCTTTTTGTGCTTTCAGCTCATTTGCTTCCTTGTTTGCTCTTCTGTTCTGTTTACTTTGTGTCTGAAAATATAGCTCTATATCCCACAATATGATTTTAAATCACCTAAGCTGATGTTTACTGTTGTGAACACGAATAAGCTTTCCAAAATATAGATCAAGGCCAGCAATAGAGAGTTATACAGTTAAATGATTTTGAGGGTAATGAATTGGAAATATTGTTTTGGGAGTAACCAGACAATAGTAATTAGCTCTTTTTGTCTCTGTAAGTTTTTCTTAGTTTAACACACAAAGGCCAAGTCATGTAATCTGAATCTGTCAACTATGGGCTTTGTGATTAATGGGGTTATGCTAAATAATGGTTTTGCAAGGCTTTTGCTGCAAAATTATGAGAAATAACCCTCTTTTTAATGCTTTTGTTTAGTATTTTTGTCTTTTTGATACTTTTTGTTGCTGCTTCTCTGAATCAAACACTGGCTCATCAACTCCAAAGGTTGTTCTTTGACAATATGAACAAAACTTGCCTTTTTCACATTGCTCAACTTTATAATATAATGCTATCCTGATTGAATGCACAGTCTGAGATCATTATAAGAGTAAAAAAAAAAAAAAGACAAAAAAAAAACTAAATATGTTTACAAAACCGTGTCACATTTCATGTGTCTATTAAATTTGCCATGTACATAGTGATTTATAGGTTAAATTGGACAGATGGTAAGTGTTTTGTAAACAAACAAACTATGCTTTTTTCCTCAACTTGTCTTTTCATCCAACTGGGATGTTTCCACATTACATGGATACAAGTGCACCTCCGATATTTGCCTTAGAACTTGCAGAGGCCATAGTTCACATTCAAGTGAAGTGAGTGTATGCAGGGGCTTGTCCCTCTATCGAGTCAGCCGTGCGAACGTTCTCACACTTATCTACCTGTGAAATCCTTCATACCTCTCATAACTGGTCAATGACTGTATCAGCAAACTGCATCAGGTGTTTTTCTACATGCTTTTTACACAGATTATATGGATTATTGTATTAGTAGAATTCGGTGCATCATTTTTAATGTAATAGCTCTTAAGCTTGTAGTCACAGTTGTTTTTTCTCTCGTTTTTCTAGATGACCGTTTTGTGTTAATATTGTCAATTTGAAATAGCTGTTATTAGCTTATTCTCCTCTCTTTTTAATTTTTAAATGCTACATGACCCTTATGAATTAAAATGACTTAATAACCATTGTAAATACGGTATTGTGCATACCCCATTTTCATTCATTTCAATTGCTAGTGGTATATAAATGACATTTTTGTCTAGACACCATTTCTGTTTATGAAATAAAGAAACATATCATGCATTTCATTTTGTTATTCTTTTATGAAAGTATTTTCGATGCAAACAAGTGTTTAGTATTAATAAATACCCAACTATTCCGTTTCACTTCATCCACCAACAAAACATTGAGTCAAATAAGAAAAAGGATAAATAATGAAGCTAAATACTTTTAATAGAAAAAGGCATATAAAGTGACCTAAAAACACTAGAAAGAAGCAAGATATTCCAAATCACCTTTAAAAACATCTTAAGGATCCAGGGAGCCCTTTTTCCTCTCATATCAATTGTTACGATAAACAATATCATCATAATGTGATGTTTTACGTCACAGAAGTTATTACCTATAAACTGCTACTATTAGATTTGATCTCATTTTATGAGAATGCAGTTCCTCTGGGTATGGCACTAATGATAACCAACATATTGTTCTTGTTTTGTTTTTGTGCAGTTAAGTTTCTGCACTTCTGCACCTCTGACCATTTTGGCATCACCCAAAATTGTAAAGATATAATTCATTCACCAACTCATCATTGAATTGGATGTGGCTATTTTCTGTTTTACTCTTTGAGTAACATGTTGTTTTGAAGTGTGCAAAACATTCTACAAAAAAACAAGTGGCTTGCATATACCTAATATAAAAAAGTGGAATTATACAACAAGAAAAAAAACAATTAGATCTGATACTGCAGATATTGTTTGCAAAGAAGTGACAAAGAAATCTAAATGTGCTCTTTTTGGTACGTACCCACAAAAGGAAAATTGAAGCTGTCAATACTCATCCACAATACTGTATGTAGGTCATTGTGAATAAATATGGCAAATAAGAAAGGGGAGTGTTGCTTTGCGATAAGTGTACTGTATTCCTAAGTGTTTGGTCGTTCTGGTCCAGGCGTCGTTTCATTTTTTCATGATTGAAGACAGCTCCAGAATCATGCTCTGAAAGAGGGAATTATGCACAGTGAATATAAATTGAATCTTCCGATTCAGATATACGTGAAAAGAACCCTCCATTTTCAAAAAACGCAGACTTACCATGGACATTCTCCGTCCGCTTGCTGGAGGTGGAGTCATAGGAGGACTCTCCCCCTGCGCTAGTCTCTTGGCCTCCGTGTCCGGGCTGCTCCCAGAGCCAGGGCTGTCGAGCGGACTGGCCAGCTTGCTCTCAGAGAGTCCACGGGACATGAAACTGGCCTTCCTCGCTGTGGGGTAGTGCCCGCTGTCCGGAGAGTCGCTCATGTCACTGTAGTCCTTGCAAGCGCTGACTCTGCTCTGTTTGCGCTGCGAGTTCCTCAGGGCTGCCGGTATCTCCATGTGGCTGGCCCTCAGAGAGGCCCGAGGCTGTGCTCCGCAGTGCTGTGGGTGTCCTGAACCCTTGGGGCCGTTGGAGTCATCGCTGCTGCATGAGTGGTTCCTGTTGTCCAGGGTGTAGCGGCGCTCCACCGCCCCGTACTGCCGCAGAGAGTGGAGTTCTGCCTGACTGGGAAGTCTCAGCTGCCGGGGCTGTGGGTCAGATCCGTTCTGGGTTTGAGGGGCGGCTGTGGGCATGTATACGGGCACAGCATCTGATTGGCCACCAGGAACCACTGTGTAGGCCGTCTGGGTGAGCTGAACCATCCTCTGGGGCGAGGAGTTGGTAAGAACACAAACCTGCTGCACCATGGAGTTTTTCTTGGATCTGCATATGCTGTCTTCGTCTCCATATTTACTACTTCCATACACACTTTGTTTGATTTTCTTCACCCCAAGGTGAAATATCTCAAGGAGGTTCAAGAATAACGAAACACCAGAAATGACAAGCATGAAGACCATGAAAATGTTCTTTTCAGTTGGTCTCGACACAAAACAATCTACACTGTTAGGGCAAGGAAACCTCTCACATTTATACAGAGGATCAAGTCCTATACCATACAGAACATATTGCCCAATTATAAAACCAACTTCCACCACTGATCTGGTCAAGATATGGAAAACATATGTACGCAGCAAGGATCCCCGAAGTGGCGCTTTCCTTACCCTCTTCTGCTCTTCCAGCTTCCTCAACTCTCTCTCGATCCTTTTGAGTTCCTCCTGAGCACCCTCGATTCCCTCCAACTCTGCTTTCAAAAAGGCTTTCTTTCTGTGCCTCTCTTTCTCAAGCGCCCTCAATCGGTAGAGTGCATGCCCCATGTATACCAGAGAAGGAGAAGACACAAAAATGATTTGTAAGACCCAGTACCGTATGAGAGAGATGGGGAAAGCCTGGTCATAGCAGACGTTGGTGCACCCGGGCTGGTCTGTGTTGCACACAAACTCACTGCGTTCATCGTCCCAAACGTCCTCTGCCGCCACACCGAGAACCAGCATCCGGAAAATGAAAAGAATGGTGAGCCAGATTTTTCCAACGATTGTTGAGTGAACATGTACCTCTTCTAAGATACTGCCAAGCAAATTCCAATCCCCCATCTTCTGTGTCTCATATCCAGATGCTGTAAGAAGGATTAATCATGGTTACTCATCACAAAAGGCATAAATATATACATTTTTTAACTATCCTTTGAATGGATTTCAATATGAAATGATCTATTTCAGGTTGGAAATGTATGTTTGAATTCCTCTAGGCAAGCATCATACATGAACAATTTAACATCAGACTTACTTGTGAACTAGGGTCTGTTTCCCTTGCTTCAGCGTATTGCCATTATAAGTGAGACGATGCTCCACTTGTGGGGTCCAGTCTTATCCATTGAGGAGCCTGGAGAGAACGCTGTGTGCATGGCTGTTTTCAGAGTACTTCAAATCGGTTGCAAACTGGACTCATAGAATGCAAGGATCGACCCACCAAACGAATGGACAACAGCCCGAGGCTAGTTTTACCACACAATTGTCGACAGCAGGACAACACACAGGACATGTTACCAATAATGCCATGGCCTAACTTAGAATGTCAATACATGCACTGTTTTCTATCTCCAAACAGATTGTCATTTACAATTGCGGTGACACAATCTTCTTGGGAATTTACAGGGAATGTTTTGAGGAGAAGAACAAATTTCATAAAAATGACCTCTAATCAACTGAGCAACACATCGAACCAGACAATCTGATCAATGAGCCATGTACGATTTCTGATAAGGGGCATAAGGGAATATGCTATTTTAGGAACTGTGTTCTGTCTGCCAAACCACCAGACAACCCCCAAAATGGGTAGTCCTCAGTGGAACCTCGTCTGGAATCCTATCGAATAACAGTCATGCCACCGCGGGTGAAGCATAGTTGAATGGAGTTAAAGGATAGCATTGGTGGACAAGTGTACCCTTTGGCAGTGACCTTAATTCCCTTTCTTCTGTGGCCCAGTTTGTGAATAGTGACGTGCCTGGAGCCAGTACAACCTTGAAACAGTACTACTCAGCGTACTTTGAAATGTGCTGTTTTAGTGTTTATTGTTTTAGTGTTTACTTGTACTCAGAAGACTTTCACTGCGTATTGCTGTAGAAGAGGGGAAATTGTTTTTTCCATGTCTTTAAAGTGATTTAGCATAAAAAATTAATATTATCACCATTATATATATAAATAAACTTTATTTTCATTGACAAATGTACAATATTAACATTGTCTAACACTATCACGTGTCACTCATTCACTACATACCAAGACAAACCAGCAAACCTTGGCCAATTCCATTTGTATCATACCAATGACACACAATGTATAAGCATTCCTCACACAGAAAATATCAATGTTCCCAGGTCATGACTCATATAAAAATAACATTTATAAAAGGCCCTCTGTGGTGTGCTGGCTAGAGAAACTTGACTCAGAAAACTATTGAACATGAAACCCATTCACACATTAAACATTGTTGCACTAAAGGTGAACTTTAGTTTAAAATTAAATACTGTTTAATGTAAAACTAAAGAAATTAATTAACTAACTGTAAGACCTAAATTTACTCACTGTAAAACTCTCTCAAAAAAAGATTCTGTACCACCTGCATAATTATACATGTCAAGTTGAGAGATATGGTAATGTTCAAAATAAAATAAGACACTGTATACAAAAGTGCAATAAATGAAACCAGAACAGCTATATTGTGAAACACTGCATTCAAGAATGTAAATCCTAGGTTTAATTATCTACAACTGTGTTGATATTGCTTCAAATGAATGTGTTTCAGATGTCCTTACAGATCAAAACACAAACATTTCATTTGTAACACTTCCAAATGACAGGTTCCGCATTCAGTCTTCTTTCCCACGGGAGAACAGAGTACTTCAAAAACTCAAGTTACTTTTAAACATCTTCGGAAAGGTCAGCTTGCCATCTTCTCCTTCTTCTTAAAAAGCTTCATGAGTTGGCCAAATCTTTCAGCAATCTGCAAATTTAAAATAAGAATTGTGTCATTTACGATTCTTTAACCCAAAGTGTTGATAATGATAATGTGTTGGTTTGGCTGATTGTACTGGGTTCCCATTATAAATGGTGAGGCATACTTGAGCTGGTGACTTGTTCAGCTTGTCTGACAAGGCAGAGAATGCATCTGTTGAGGCCCTTTTCATTTTCAGTTCAAGGAGAATAGCTCGATCTTCATTCCTGGGGGTAAAACAGAGACATTTACATTTAGTCATTTAGCAGACGCTCTTATCCAGAGCGACTTACAGTAAGTACAGGGACATTCCCCCCGAGGCAAGTAGGGTGAAGTGCCTTGCCCAAGGACACAACGTAATTTGGCACGGCCGGGAATCGAATTATCAACCTTCGGATTACTAGCCCGATTCCTTAACCGCTCAGCCACTTGACTCCCACAGATAGATTTAATGGATAGTTCATTCTAAAAGTACATGTACAGTACATTATCTAAATGTTCTATGTATCTAAAAACAATAGTTAAATAGTTTTCCCCTTCATAACAAAATAGGCAAAAGACCAACTCACTTAGTCCACATCACCACAACTTCGCCCTTCTTCTTGATGATGTTCTTGGCAGACAGGCTGTTAGGTGATAACTGTACTGTGGGAGATGCAGACTTGCTTCTCTCCTTCCTGGGGGTTCTGCTCCTCTTTTCCTTGGAATGTTTGAAAGCCTTCTCCTGCTTACTTCTTCCCAAATTAACCTCCTCTTTGACCCGTTTCGCCTTGGTTTCCAGTTGAGCCTTCTTTCGTTTGGTACCAGTCTTTGGATCCCTCTGGTTTACATCTGGGACTCTGCATGTTTTACTGAGAGCATCCTCTGTGTCTTCCCCAGATGCTTGTGACTGAACCTCAAGCACTGCTTTACCATTTACATTTTCAGTGCTTGGAGGAAGGCTGGAGGAGCTGTCCTCTGAAGATGGAGCCAGTTCTCCACCCACAGCAGGTGTGACAGGATCACAGCCTTCGCTAGACTGTTCTTCTCCTGTTGGCTTTTTGGTCAGATTCTCCTCATTGCCTGGAGGTATGCAAGCCCTGGTGGCAGCTTGTCGGATCTTTACGATGAAATGATCGTTTGACTTCTCCATCACCACTGCCTGCATGGGCAGATGAGGTTTGAAGTGAAACAGAAGAGGAGCAGCTGCCTCTCTACTCCTACCATCACTGGATCCACAGCTGGAGTTGTCTGTATCGAGGGCAAGGTGGATGTCCTGCTCAGTAGCATCCTCCTCTTCCAAGAGGGCATCTTCACTGAAGTGTGCACTGATGACACTGTCCGGCGCAGACATGGGCTCCCCGTTAACTGGGCGTAAGAAGCTGAGGTGACTGTCAGACTTGAGAGGAGAAGGTATCGTGAGGGACACAGCCAGGTCTTCTGCCAGAATGGAATACGACCTCTGCGAAAACCCACCGGACGATGGCCCAATCCCAGAGGGAACCTCCAGCATGCAGCTCTCATCAAACATGATTGGATTAACAGGAATGTGAAGTTTGCTGTTGGGAGAGGGAGACTTTTTACGAGGTGAAATGGCGGACCACGTGGCAATAAGTTTGGAAGGCGAACACACTTTCGTGGGGGTGGTGATGCTCAGGAGGTGCTCCCCAGTAGGAGTCTCCTTGCGAGGGGTACCGACGGGCCAGCCATGACAGTCCACAGCAGAGATATTGGTGTCCAGGAGATCAGAGCCATCTAAAAGACACTTGAATATATCTCCCATCTGTGTGTCCGTAACCAGGTTGAAAGTTAAGCTGGACGCTTGCTGTTCTGTGAGGATTTGGAAGTCCGACTTGTCATGGAGTGAGTTGCTTCGAGATATGCGGCGCACCAAAGTAGCCTCCTTTGCAGATGTTGAATGTGTATTTCGCCGAGGTAACATCTCAACGGTGTTTTTCATGGAAGGGTGATCTGATGTGTTTGGAGAATTCTCTTCTTCATCTTTATCAAAGGTCATTTTGATATTTTTACCTCTACTTCCAAGTCCCACCGACATAGTTCTCTTTGTGTTGGATTCCTCCATCTTCTGCCTCATTCTAGGTTTTGAGTTTGGAGTCACAGGTGATTTCAGCTGCCTCATTTTTGGCCTTGATTTTATGGTCATAGGTGACTTTTTCTGCTGTGATTTTAGCCTTGATGTTATGGTTACAGGGGACTTTTTCTGCTGTGATTTTGGTCTTGATGTTATGGTTACAGGTGACTTTGCCTGCTGTGATTTTGGCCTTGATGTTATGGTTACAGGCGACTTCAGTGGCTTTGTTGACTTCTTATTTGTACTCAGCTTTTCATCCGTGTCTGCGCTTGAAGGTACCTTTTCCTTTATAGCTTTGCAAACACTTGCCAGAGCAGCCCGGACTTCCTTGAACATAAAGTCTAGTTGTACATCCACAAAGTTCCATAGCTTTTTTTTCAGACATTCAGATTGCTGTTCAAATATGCGGTTGACAATCCCGTTTTTTGATATTTTGTTTAAAACATTTGACATAATGTTCTTCAGTCTAGATTTAAGGTCATCACCTTGGTCACAGAACTTACTGAAGTTGACCCTGTCGACAAAGTCTAAAAAGGAGACAAGGGCATTGTCTACAATACCATAAAAGCTGCTCATATGGAACGTTTTATGGAGCTTCATATACTTCTTCCTGACCTGGTGGCGAATCTTCCCGATCATATCCATAACTTCCTCAGTGGTTAACACAGAAGTTGTAGCTGTTGGAAGACAAATCGTTTTGTGTCGACTTCTATTCAACGAGGGGCTTCCACTTGATGCAGTTGCGTTTTTTCTGATAGTTTTAGGACTCTCCTGTGATGCAGCAAGTGACTTCGCTGAGACTCTTTTCAGCCTGGAGGACTGAGGACTAGGCTGATCTGTCTTTGTATGTCTTTTATCCTGGGATGAGACCGGGCTTTGCTCTTCATCACTTTCACTAATGATTTCACCCTCCTCCAATTCATCCTCGGTTTGGCTTTTGGTGAGCGTGGGGCCACCAGGGTTCTTGTTCTCTTTGTTCACACCCAGATCAGTTGAAGTAGCATCCACTACGACACTGGAGAAATCTTAGAGACGACAAAGAAAAGCATCATTAGCAATATGACTTTGGAATGCCTAGTTTGGAATTCCAAACTAGGCATGAGTAATTCCATACATATAGAGAAATAAATGTAAACTGTACATACCTTTCCCGAGACTTTTCACATGAGCTGGCTTGTTGGCTTGAGAGTGGGGCTGGTTTCTCCTGGTTATGCGGATGGGGCTGGTGAGGGGACTAACAGGATCTGGAATTATTTTTAGACTGTTCAATGTCGTCATCATGGACTCCTCATCGTAGAGCAATGGTATTGAACTAGTAGCCTCAACCTTCCCCTCTCGATTCTTTGCGTAACCAGAGTCAGTATTGCAGGAGACCTTTGGAGACTGGACCCTACAAGTGCTGAGGTTCTCCAATGGCAGGATTTCTTCTGTGGTACTGCTTACCCTTGAAACTGCAATGCTCCCCGGTGGTGAACTTTGTTCATGAACAGGCCCGTCTACTGCATTATCCAACAGTGTGACTTCAGCATACGCCTCACATGCAAGATCCTTTTGTGGAGGAACCTCCATGCTTATTGTGCTGGACACCACATTCGCATCTACTGAAACATCTTTCTTAAGTGGAGAAAGCTTCTCATGACTTTCAGAAGAACTGCAAGAGGTAGACAGTGGTAGTGAATAGCCCTCAGGCTGGATGGGGAATGCCATTTGTTGACTCTCTTGATTTATCTTTGCCTTTCCATCTTTAACTGCGGGCTCTTCCTCACAGCTTGCGTCAACTGTATCTTGTGCAATCGTTTCAGAAGGCTGGTTTTTAGATACTAAGACACTGGAAGGTTCACCATTTAAATTAAGAGCACAACTATCCAGAAGACCAATAGATTCTTCCGGTTTGTCTGGGATATTCTTTCTGTCAGTGGAGTGACACACTTGAGTGTCTTCCTGACTGTCAGTAAGACAAACTGCAGTAGTTAGATCCTTAGATTCCACAATATGGCAAATGTCTACGCTTTGCAGATTAGTTTCCATAACAAGCTCACTGTCCTGAGCAGATACGCACCTATTTTCAAGCTGTTCTGGATTGTGTGGATCCTCTGTGACCTTGGAAACTTCAATATCACGTTTCAGACTGTCTTTGATGGGATCCTGTATTGCTTTAATCTCTGTGGCAGCCTCTGTCCTGTCACTCTTTTCTGATGGTTTTTCACCTGTACTTAGGCTCTCAATACCAGCAGGGTCAAGAACCAGTGGTCCATCTGAGGATACATGCTTTGCATTGTCTATTAAGGGCTCATTGATCTCCACCGCAGATTGACTACTGTTGATTTCCATGGAGTCACTGTGGACTTCATCTATGACACAGAAGTCCTCTATGTCAAGCTGCCCACAGCTTTCCATTGATGCATCTTCCACATCCTCCTCGGGGAGAGAGCTTCCTTGCTCCTTGGATCCAGAGGGCCGTCTTGGCTTTTTGACAGGTGACAGGGTGAGATTCAGAGTTTCCATGAAACTCAGTTTTCTGTTTGGACTGTTTTCCTCTACAGTGACTTTCTCAGCCAGTTTAAGCTCCCCTGGAGGTACGTCTGGGCATCCGGATGTTGACTTTTCATCCTTACCGTCAGGCACCTTCTTGCGCCTCTCCCTTTCCTTCTGATGTTTTTGCTCAAGCTCTTCCCCTGTCTCTGTCAAAGGGCTTCTTATCTTCTCTCTGCATTTTCTGTCATCTTTTCGTTTCCTCTCCTCTTTCCTACGATGGTCGCTTGATAGACTGGCTCCTCTCTTGTGATTTAGTGGCTCACTGGACCGTTCAGTCAGGCTACGACGACTTGAACTGACCACTTCCTGAGTCCTTCTTGAAGTGCTCAAATCTTTACAACTTCTACCATCTCCATCCTTATCATGACAAAGCTCCCTACCACCACTTTTTGAAAGCGGCTCTGAACTTTTTTTAGAAGATCTCTTAGACTTATGGGCTGACAACACTGCGCCATTTACAGATTCTGGTGGCGGGCTTTTAGACTTCTCTGATCTCCTGTCCACTTCAATATCAGAAGAACAGTGTTTGTCTTTTCTTGACTTGGAATCATATCTTCCAGACTCTCGATGCGTCTTGTGTGATCGGCCCCTGTCCTCTGCCTGACATTCTTTATAAGGTTCCACTGTGTTTTTATGCCTGCGTTCTGTTGAATCTGATCTGTGATGTTCAGATTTACCGTCCTTATGACTGGGCTGCTTGTGTTTGTCTAACATGCTGTGTCCAGGAGTGGAGTCTTTGTTGGCTTTACTGATGGAAAAATCTGTCTGTTTTGTTGGAGCTTTACAGTCTCTTGCGGTAGAATACTTTGAATCCACATCAGGAGGGGGTCTTGAATCTGAGGCATCAGATTGGTGATTGACATTGTCTCTTTTTTTACATGGGGGCTGAAGAGGAGGGGGTGGAGATGGAGATGAAGGAGGTGGTGGAAGAGGAGGAAGAAATGGAGGAAGAGATGAAGGAGGTGGTGGAGGAGGAAGAGATGAAGGAGGTGGTGGAGGAGGAAGAGATGAAGGAGGTGGTGGAGGAAGAGATGAAGGAGGTGGTGGAGGAGGAGAAAGAGATGAAGGAGGTGGTGGAGGAAGAGATGAAGGAGGTGGTGGAGGAGGAGAAAGAGATGAAGGAGGTGGTGGAGGAGGAGAAAGAGATGAAGGAGGTGGTGGAGGAGGAAGAGATGAAGGAGGTGGTGGAGGAGGAAGAGATGAAGGAGGTGGAAGAGGAGGAGAAAGAGATGAAGGAGGTGGTGGAGGAGGAGAAAGAGATGAAGGAGGTGGTGGAGGAGGAAGAGATGAAGGAGGTGGTGGAGGAGGAAGAGATGAAGGAGGAAGAGATGAAGGAGGTGGTGGAGGGCGAGATGAAGGAGGTGGTGGAGGGCGAGATGAAGGAGGTGGTGGAGGGCGAGATGAAGGAGGTGGTGGAGGGCGAGATGAAGGAGGTGGAGGAGGGCGAGATGAAGGAGGTGGAGGAGGGCGAGATGAAGGAGGTGGAGGAGGGCGCGGTTTGGGAGGACCAGCATCCTTTGAAGCACAGTCTTTTCTAGGACCAGGAGGGTTGATGGGAGGAGGCACAGAAGGTCCTGAAGACCTACTGTGTCCCAAAGAGTTGAGTCTGGTTGAAACTGGATCTCTCATACCATTTATATGAGGTGTATGATGAACATAAGCTCTCCCTGACCTGTGGAAACAATTGTGAACATGTAATAATCAATGACATGATTACACAGGTTGAAGCACTTGGTGTACACTGAGAGAAGCATAATTTGCTAATCATTGCACTGCACTCACCTTTGGCTCAACCTCTTTATCTCCTCATCTTTACGCACAATTTCCATTCGAGCAGTTTTGATGAGAGCACAGATGTTCTTCTTGAGGCAGCAGTTCTCGGTGTTAAGTGCAGTATTCTATAAGATGAAATCATCACACAGAGAACAAACATGTATCACACATTTTGTTATCGTAATAAACATAAACACAAAACATTTCATTTGACGGGATATCAATGAATAAAAACGGCATGCGCGACAAGTGTGGTGATGTACCTGTGTTTCCATCTGCAGCAGTCTCATTCGCAACTCCTCAACTTGATTTTGTGCCGCAATGAATCTTCTTTTCAACTGTAATTAGGTCAACATCGGTATTTTATTATCAGAGCAAGATCTGTGTCAGAGATAATGCTTTTTTTCTTTCTTCTTCTTTTATGCACGTATAAAAGAACATTCTCAAGG
The DNA here is from genome assembly GCF_038355195.1 of Osmerus mordax. NCBI lineage: Eukaryota > Metazoa > Chordata > Actinopteri > Osmeriformes > Osmeridae > Osmerus > Osmerus mordax. The sequence continues at coordinate 1,579,932 of NC_090057.1, read as the reverse complement.
TCATACCTCAGTTTGAGCAGACTCTATACCCCGCTGTTCCTCTGTAATGATTTCTTCATATAAATCCATAGATTCTTTTAGCTGTGGCGAGACGAGTGCGCACGGTGTTTCTGATGAAGACGACATCGACAAAGATTAGGTAACATTGAATAACACCAGTATTATAATATACTGTTCAGGGAAAGCAAGGTTAAAATAACAAACTAAATAACTGCCAAACAGGCTTTCTTAGACATTATTATGATATTTATATGTCATTTTATGGAATATGTTTGTAACTTGTATACCTCCATTACTTCTTGGACTGGTATCCAACCCAGAATATATATCCATGGAATCTTCATTGCATGTGGTTATGGAGCCTGACAGGATAAAATAGTAAGTTGTATTTCTGCTCAAGTAATGATGTTTTACAGTACACCCTTAACTGTCATCATGTCAAATACTTGTTATAAGTCTTATGAAACATTATCATAAGTCTGATGAAACATTATCATAAGTCTGATGAAACATTATCATAAGGCAGAGTTTGGTGCACATCTACATTATCGGAGAACCTCCTAAGGTGCACATTTTCAAATGCACCTTTTCTAACCTCACTCCTTCATTGAATTTTGAGAACAATGTACTGAGCCACAACACATGGGAAGGACAGTTAAGATGTATACATTTGATTTACTTACAATATTGGTCTTGGCTCAAATCGCCATATAGGTCATCAATTACATTTCCCTCCATCCTGACTGGAATCTATCAACAGTTGAAGGGTGGAAGAGAAAGCGGCTGAGAAGATGAAAGTTGGTTTGTTATTATGAATGAGAGAACAAAAAAAACAAAAACACAACGTTTCTTAGAAAACGTTTATTTAAGTACTATTAGGAAGTATTGTAACGTCTTGCTAGTAGTAAGGAGAATGCTACCACACGAACAAAGACTGCAGCTGGTGAGGCAGATTGAGGGGTATTTGACAGTGTAGCTCTAGATTTGTCTCAAATGTGTTATTGAACTGCACTGGCTAAGAAAAACGAAACGGCAATATACAGTAACTGGTTAATATAAAGCGACCCACACACACAACTGTATTCAAGTTTGACATGTTTACCAGATGGAAGCTAGTAGCTATAGCTACAAGCGACCATTAATATGGTCTCAGATGTAAGGTCTCAAGGCATTGCTTGCAACCAGCTAGATCATATCAAGAAAATACAGTTCATGTCCATTATCCCTCAGAAATGTATTGAACGTTATGTACTGTTCACTTACCATCTGAAAATGATAGTCAAGAGTCGTTATTGTTCGGCTTCTTGTTCTGTATGTTTACTATCACTGGCGCGCTAACGAAACCCTCGTCCTCACTGCAGGAAGCAACGACATTTTCCCGCGGTGAACACAAGAGCCTCTTCCGGGACCATCAATTTACGTCTAAACAGTTTGTTATCAGTTATATGCCCGTACAGCACCTGTTTTATTAATAAATAAAAATGTTTGGAAAGCCATTGTCGACTATTTTATTATCAAGAATATGGCAGACGTCTATCCATACCCACACGTTTGCCTCACTTTGTCGTCACAATTTTTTACACTTGTCAGTGAATTAGCACAGGCCAAGGATCAAACACTAGCCTAAAGCTCTAGATACCTTAATCGCTAACCTTTGTCAATCTTCCCCGACTCCTTGATCTGTTATCAGATGTCCAACCATTACTATGTAAACACTTATTGGACGAGGATCTCGGACCTCTCGCAATCCAAGTTGAATCTACATTAAAATCCAAATGTATTGTCGCTTTTTTTCGCGTCATTCATTCAGGCGACGTTGGCACAGACAATCGACCCGGAAGGGTTTCTCATTTACTCACATGTGGACTGGATTTTAACACTGACGGGAACGTGCTTGCTGTGTTGTGATACAACCTAGACAGACAAGCAAGTGATGTACCCCACTATTTGGTCAACGAAGAATATAACATACTACATTGTTAATAATTTGTCGTTTATTTCGTTGTAGATCGCCGTTCCACAAACGACAAATGGTACGATGGAAAATTTAGAATTGAGCCTGTCATCACTGGGTACCATATCCAGACATATTGATAAAAACCACAACGAACTAAGCAAATACTTGGCAAAACAGGTAAGATAGAATTCTTTCGAACTCATTAGAAACTGGATTTTGTTTCTATAATGAGTTATTTACGCTAACCGAACAGAAAGCGCAACCTCATTTGATCTATCAAACCCACCCTCCTCAAAATTGACAGTGTCTATTTATATTTCAATCAATCGTTTTACGACTTCATACACAATCAGAATACATGTTTGTGCATCACAATTGTAATGTTGTGTACTCTGAAATCACGTTTTAAGCGTGTTTTGTTCACGAAATTAACGGATGATGGTTTGGAAATTAAACGTGTCAGGATTCAAGTATGTTTTAGTGTTAAGACTTAACCGACTTATCCCTGTCTACAGATATGGAGCCAACAAGACAGACAAAGTATTCTGTCATGTCTCGCCCAGCTCCTCTTGGAGAAAGACTATACTCTCCTGATCGCCCGCCACCTCCGGCCCCTCATCCTGGACCTCCTTGAGAGGAACACAGAGAGGATCAAAGCTGATGGCACAATAAACCACGATCTTCATGAGCGCTTGTGTGTGGCCCTCAGCAAACTCCTCTTTGTTAGTCCGGATGCACAGGCGTAAGTCTACCCCATGCATCACCACCGATGACCATCAGTATCCCGTGACACGACAAACAACTCTTGTCTTTTTCCATCCTCTCCTTCACAGGTTTGCTGCCAGATACTTTGACACCGCCCCTCCAGTTTTTCAGAGGCTCTTTTTTACCAGCGAGGAGTCCTCGTCCGTGCAGTATGGGCCCAGGAGGATGAAGCTGCGAGACCTCATGGGCGCCACCCTGCGCTTCCTCCAGAGCGACCGTGCCAAGTTCCGAGTCCTCTGGGACTGGAGCGCCTGTGTGTCTCAACTCCTCACCAGTGACGTCATGGTCCGAGGGTGCGTACCCAGCCTACCTGTTACAGTCCTCATGTTGTAAACATTGTTATTTATGAGAATAACACTTTTTTTGTGCCCTGTTGTGAAGGTACACTGCCCAGTGTTTGGCCCTGGTGTCTCACATGACGGACAATCAGAAAACCATTTTCTTGAGAAAGGTGCTATCGAGCGAGGAGATCCTCCACATGAAGATTAAGTATGTCGATTCTGATTGGCTGACGTTACGAAGGATTGTTTTGACGTCATAATCGACATGCGATCAGCTTCACGTTCTGTTGCTGTCAGGTTCTGACTCGTTTTTATCGTCTTGAAGGTCATTGGAGGAAACGCAGCAGTTGGAGGTCGAAAAAGCCCTTGTCCTGGCCAATCAGGGTACTGTGATGTGGCGCCAGGAAAAGGCAAACAAGTTCACCAGAGGCCAGGTGGTGTCTGAAGACCTCTCCCAGAATGTTGTGGCTGTGTGTGGGGTGGTGTTGCCCAGGGTTTCCCCCAAGCACACAGAGCAGGTACTACATTTAGGTTGAACGTTTTCTTACGTGGGCTATTATGTAACCCAGAAATGTGATTAATCGTGTTTTTTTTGTGTGGATATTTGTCATTTTCTTCACACCTTTCTTTAGGCTAACCCAAAGGAACTGGTGCTTGTGGATTCAACCTGTCGCAACATGCGCAGACTGGCGATGGCAGTGGCCTCCCAGAAGGCTGTTCTCCTTGAAGGGCCAATCGGATGTGGTAAAACTGCTCTTGTGGAGTTTATGGCATCAGTCACCGGCCATACAAATGCCACAGAAATTCTGAAGGTTCAACTTGGGGATCAGACTGACAGCAAAGTGAGACAAACAGCCACAAAACCATACCAGTTTGATATGGCATATTTGCAGTCATAGTGATTCTAATAATAACTTGACTGATGTCGTTGTAGATGTTACTAGGGATGTACCGGTGTACAGACATCCCAGGGAAGTTTATTTGGCAGCCTGGCACCTTGACACAAGCTGTATCCAAAGGCCACTGGATCCTGCTTGAAGACATTGACCATGCTCCTCTTGATGTGGTGAGAATAAGTTCACTTCGATAATCACAAAGGAAACTCATGAATCAGATAGGGAAATAGAATGTAGAATACTCTTGACTGTTATGGCTGTGTCTAATGGTTGTCTACCTGGTGTTGTGCTGTTCTTGCAGATATCTGTTCTGCTGCCTCTGATGGAGAATAAGAAGCTGATGATTCCAGGACGGGAGGACTGCATAGATGTTTCTCCAGGCTTCCAGTTCTTTGCCACGAGAAGGTATACAAATCAATATTTTTATAAACATCTGTGTATTATTGACTTTGTTGACTGATAAATGAATGGTGAGCGTTGTGTATTTGTAGGATGTATTATGGTAACGGCAGTTGGTACAGGCCACAGCACAGCCATGCTTCTCTCTTGGACAAGTACTGGACTAAACTACAGATGGGAAATATGGTGCGAGATGAATTAAAGAAGGTAAGCTGTCCCAGAGCGTGGAGTTCATTCACCTGTCTGCCTTAGTCTGGCTCCTGCTGGATGCTAGTAGCTGTGTGTTGTAACCATTTCCTCGTCTTTGGGGAGCAGTGGCTGTTGTCATGACGTTACTGTGTCGTTCGTGTGTCTGTTGGGCTGTTTAGGTGTTGGTGACGAGGTACCCTAACCTGACCGTGGTGGTGGAGCGACTGCTGGATATCTACTGCCAGCTGACAGGGGAGAGGCACCCTGAACTCAGCCCTGCTTCTCTGTGCCACGGCCACACGGGCAGCCTGCAGGACCCCGAGGTGGCCCAGTATAAGCCGGAGGAGAAAACCACATCCCTAGAGGGGAGAGACCTGTCCCTCAGGTAGGGCAGACAAACTGATTCTGATCCATTTTTTTTCCATGATTGGTATCGAAATAGAAGTAGAAGTAACTTTCTTGGTGGAAGATTATTTAACAACTTCTTACAAAAAATTCACCATCCAAACTCAAGCAATTGTAGTTTACTTCATTGTTGTCCTCTGCTTCATTGCTATTATGGTGGTCTCTCTACTGAAATATGAACCCATTCACCTATCAAAACAGTTTTCCTCTGGCACACAAGAATAAGATCAATTTTCATGCTCCTAAATGCAAGCCCTACGGTCAAGTCCCAGATAGAGATGTAAATGTGATGGTCCCGTATCTGTCTGAGGGGGGTGTGCCCTCCCCAGTTGAAACAGAACCCACCAGCCCCCCCAAGGACATTAATTAGCTTTCCACTGGATGCTGCTGCGGTCGATGGCCGATTGATTGGATTGTTCTATGGACTAGGCTCTGACTACTGGTGCTTGTGTCAGTTTAGGACAACCTCATTAGATAACAAATTCATACCCTTACATTTGACCACTTGTCTGTTTACTTACCTGTTACCTGCATAGCTTCACAGAAATAAGGCTAATAGAATTTTTTGTTATAGAATCGAAGAGGGAATTTTTTTTACACACATGAATGGATATGCTGACTATATTCTGTCATTTTAGTTGTGTTCTGTTTGCATGGATCGATGCAGTTAAAATATGTGCGCTGCCTTGAACTGTTTATGATCTGTAATGCCTTTATGCAGGTGTACCGTAAAAGTACCAAAACAAAGTTGGCCAGGCAGTTCTGCTGTAATAGCTTTGATACATGGTCAGGACTCGTATGTTACGTATTTTCATGTACTTTATCTTGTTTTGTTTGTGCTGCTTTACAGGGACTTGCTCAAGTGGTGTGAGAGGATCACCGGTAACTTTGACAGCAGCTCCTCAGCTACAGCACAGCATGTCTTCCTGGAGGTTCGCTCTCAATCCAGTCATCAAACAATTACGTCAACCTGTTTCAAACAGATCTCTCCTGGTTGTGGTTTTGATTCGAACACGTCATACCGCCGCTAAATACTTCTACTGCAGACCATTAGAAACGACTACATTAGCATGGATGTAATTCTAAAGTATTTATACTCTTCTTTTAATATAAGATAATGCTTTTCCCGCTCCAGGCTCTGGACTGTTTCACAGCTATGCTGTCACGACCAGAGAACCGTCTGCGGGTGGCTGAGGTCATCGGGAGCAAGCTGAATATCTCCAAAGAGAAGGTACTACAGCGCTTCCCTCGCCTGCTTACAGACCTCTCAACGTACCAGGGACATGTTCCATAAAGTCATAGGAATCAGGTGGCTGAGCGGTGAGGGAATCGGGCTAGTAATCTGAAGGTTGCTAGTTCGATTCAACCCTACTTGCCTCGGGGGGAATGTCCCTGTATTTACTGTAAGTCGCTCTGGATAAGAGCGTCTGAATGACTAAATGTAAATGCTCTGGTCACTGTGTGCCCCCAGGCGCAGCATTTCTGCCAGATGTACCAGCCTGGCATCTCTGTGACCGAGCTGGAGGCCACTGTGGGCCGAGTTGCTCTGGTCCGGAAGCAGAATGAAGTGGTCCGGCTGTGCGTGTAAGTTGGGCATCCTGCCTCTCGTCCCTGTGCCAACATTTAGTCAGAGCAGATAGACTCCCTGCTGGTAAATTGAATAAACATCAAATTGATCCTTAAGTACACTATGGTAAACTAACAAATATTCTGTCTCGAAGCAAATCCCCCAAAACGATTGATTCTTTCTTTTATCCCATCAGATCTACTGAAATGCATTATTTGCTTTTAAGTGCAGCCCATTGTAATAGTTGGGTTTCATCAACAGTGGATGAAAGAAATTAAATGAAATGGGTGTTTGATTAATTGTTTCGACAATGGGTGAATTAAATGAGATGGGTGTTTATTGATCGCAGTTGTTTCAATAGTGAGTGAAATAATTAAATTAAATGGATGTTTAATCAAAAATACCTGTTTCCAGTTTAAGTATGGGTAAGAAATAGAGAAGAAAATGTAAGTAAAATCCAAATAAGTGTTCTTTTTCTGGGTGTTCATAGTGAGAAGCAGACCTTTGCAGCCACACGCCCCTCTGCAGTGCTACTGGAGCAGCTGGCAGTGTGTGCGGTGAAGGGAGAGCCCATCCTGCTGGTGGGAGAGACCGGCACTGGCAAGACGTCCACCGTGCAGTACCTGGCTGGCCTTACAGGTGAGACACGGGCAGAAATGTCCTTGGCCCTCCTCCACTCCCCTGAAAACTCCAACACGTCCCTTTTTCTCTCTTCCGTACCCTCCAGGACACAGGTTAAGGGTGATAAACATGAACCAGCAGAGCGACACTGCCGATCTTCTGGGAGGGTGAGTCGGCTGTAGCCTAGTTCTTACCTGCACAGTCCCACACCGACCTGGTCAGAAGGGGGTCCATCACTTTTCCTTGCTGATGCGGATCTTTTCCAGGTACAAACCTGTGGACCACAAGCTGATCCTGTTGCCGCTGCGCGAGGCCTTCGAGGACCTGTTCTCCCAGTCCTACTCCCGCAAGCAGAACCTGACCTTCCTGGGTCACGTGCAGACCTGCTTCAGGGGCAAACGCTGGCAGGACCTGCTCAAACTCATGGACCACGTGTGCAAGTCAGCCCTCACCAAAGAGTTGCAAGAAAAATCTAATGGTACTACCTCCCAGATATTTAAAAACACCTTTCTAAGCGAACGGATCATTACACACCTTGATTGTGGACTTACGGCTGTAAATATTCCCGTGGTGTGACTGTGTGTTTCCCCCCCAGCTGCCTTGTTGCAGGAGCAGTGGGAGGCATTGGCGCTGAGACTGAGCCAAACACAGCTGCAGATCAAAGCATGCGAGACGGCCATGGTCTTCGCCTTTGTGGAGGTAACACAAGGATCCCTACTGACGCACCTCGCTCCCCTCACACGAGTGTTACTCACCCATTACATTGTGATCCTTACCGAGTGTGTGTGTGTGTGTGTGTGTGTGTGTAGGGGACTCTGGCCCAGGCGGTGAAGAAAGGAGAATGGATCCTGCTGGATGAGATCAACCTAGCGGCGGCTGAAACCCTGGAGTGTCTGAGTGGACTCCTGGAGGGCAGTGCTGGCTCTCTGGTGCTGCAGGACCGCGGAGACACAGGTGAGCTCAATACTGCACCCTGACAGGATCACACCCCCCTGCACCATGATCTCAATACTGCACCCTGACAGGATCACACCCCCCTGCACCATGATCTCAATACTGCACCCTGACAGGATCACACCCCCCTGCACCATGATCTCAATACTGCACCCTGACAGGATCACACCCCCCTGCACCATGATCTCAATACTGCACCCTGACAGGATCACACCCCCCTGCACCATGATCTCAATACTGCACCCTGACAGGATCATACCCCCCTGCACCATGATCCTAAATGAAGCCCTTCGTCTGTCTTAAGTGCTGTGCTGGTGCAGGATCTAAATGACTGCAATGCACACAATGATTCCCTTCTGTTTTTGAGATGTGGTCTTTTGATGTCGCAATGGGAATATCACCTTGCCTCTTCTCTTTGGGCAGAACCTATCGTTCGCCATCCGGACTTCCGTCTGTTTGCCTGCATGAACCCAGCCACCGACGTGGGCAAGAGAAACCTACCCCTGGGCATCAGGAACCGGTGAGAAGCTCTTAAGATAACCAGGTGTGGTGGACGGCTGAACCTCTGAGCGTCTTCACAACCTTCCCCTCATGTTCCTGGTGTCCCAACCCCTCTCAGGTTCACCGAACTGTACGTGGAGGAGCTGGAGAACGAGTCGGACCTGAGGATCCTGGTCTCCGACTACCTGAAAGGCCTGAACCCCTCGAAGGCCGTCATCAACGGCATCATCAGGTGAGGAGGAGAAGCGCCTCCCTCTGAGACGTCATGAGAAGTATCTGCGCATTGTTGATTTCATCTCAAACTGTTTGGCTGACCTGGTGACTGTTTGCGTGTAGTTTTTACCTGGCGGTGCGCAAGGAGGCTAACAGCCACCTGGTGGATGGTACGGGCCACAGGCCTCACTACAGCCTGCGGACGCTGTGCAGGGCCCTGAAGTACGTGGCTTCCAACCCCTGCTACAGTGTCCAGCGCTCGCTATACGAGGTGAGAGAACAGGGCTCGGCCCAAACTGACATTCTTACGGATCTCGCTGACTGGGGAGTCAGGTGGCTGAGCGGTGAGGGAATCGGGCTAGTAATCTGAAGGTTGCCAGTTCGATTCCCGGTCATGCCAACTGACGTTGTGTCCTTGGGCAAGGCACTTCACCCTACTTGCCTCGGGGGAATGTCCCTGTATTTACTGTAAGTCGCTCTGGATAAGAGCGTCTGCTAAATGTAAATGTAAATGACTGTGCTTGAAATGTGACGTGCTGTGTTTCTGTCAGGGGTTCTGCATGAGCTTCCTGACCCAGCTGGACAGGAGCTCCCATCCCGTCGTCCAGAATCTAGTTTGTCAACACATCCTGGCGGGAAACGTCAAGTGTTTGAAACAGGTAATGCAGCACGACAACAAACCAAGGTCATGTAGCAGGCCCAAAGGAGTGGAGGGACTTCCTTAAAGCTTAAAGTGGAAATCACGTGATTCTAAAAAGCTTTCGGGAAACCCGTCCCGTCTTGAACCACCCTGGTTTTCTGATCCACCGTGATAGTGAGCAGGTGTCGTGTGTCTCCTCCAGCCTATTCCAGAGCCCTCGGGGCGGGTCTGTGTGGAGATGGAGGGCTACTGGGTGTCCCAGGGGGAGATGGAGCCAGCTCTGGACCCCAACTACATCCTCACCTCCTCTGTCAAGCTCAACCTCCGTGATCTGGCCAGAGTGGTGTCCGCAGGGTAGGAAAACCTCCACTAACCCCCCTCCCCCACTAGTTTGCTTATTGGGATTAGTGGTAGGGAGCTTCTCATGGGACAACTGGCCCAGTTAAGAGTCAATTATCCTCTAACCGTACACCACAGGTCAATTTAGTTTGCTCCAGGCACTTGGCCGTTCCTATAGAGGTCAAACTACAAAATCGCTTGTTTTCATTGCAAACGGGTTGTTAGAGAATCACACCATTTGTTTGCCTCCTTCAGGAGCCATCCCGTCCTGATCCAGGGAGAGACGTCTGTGGGGAAGACCAGCCTGATCAGGTGGCTGGCGTCCGCCACAGGGAACCAGTGTGTGAGGATCAACAACCACGAACACACAGACATCCAGGAGTACATGGGCTGCTACTCCTCTGACGACGGGGGAAAGCTGGTCTTCAAAGAGGGTATCAGACATTTAGATACAGCCCAGTCAAATCCACGGAAAGACCACTTCTTTCCCTCCCACCAGAGCCTCTGTCAGGGTCATAGTGTAACGTGTGTGTGTGTGTGTGTGTGCTCTCTCTCCAGGCGTTCTCATTGATGCTATGAGGAAAGGCTACTGGATCATCCTGGATGAGTTGAATCTGGCCCCCACCGATGTTCTGGAGGCCCTGAACAGACTCCTGGATGACAACCGAGAGCTCTTTGTAGCAGAGACCCAGGAAGTGATCAAAGCCCACCCCAGATTCATGCTCTTCGCCACCCAGAACCCTCCAGGCCTCTACGGGGGTAGAAAGGTAGACCTTGTTGTGGCTTCAGTAGAGTAGTGGTTAAGGGTTAGTGTTGACAGGGGCTGGTTGGTTGAGTCTCTTCATTTTTAGAAATGTTTAGTCATTTAGCAGACTGTCTTATCCAGAGCAACTTACAGTCAGTACAGGGACATTCTCCACGAGGCAAGTAAGGTGAAGTGCCAACGTCATTTCTTTTCGCACGGCCGGGAATCGAACCGGCAACCTTCTGATTAATAGCCCGTGTCCCTAACCACTCAGCCATCTGACTCCTCTTCCTTTCTTCCCCAGGTCCTCTCCAGGGCGTTCAGGAACCGCTTTGTGGAGCTGCACTTTGACGAGCTGCCGAGCGCCGAGTTGGAGGTCATCCTCCACCAGAGGTGCAGCCTCCCTCCGTCCTACTGCACCAAGCTGGTCCAGGTCATGCAGGACCTGCAGGTGAGCGCTAACCACCAGGGACGCTGCGTCTTCAGCCAGCTCGCTGCAGGGTTTCATCGCACATGTGACCTTTGGGATGATCGCTCATGTGACCTTTTGGATGTGTGCTCCAGTCCCTGCGCAGGGGATCGTCTGTGTTTGCGGGGAAACATGGCTTCATCACCCTCAGGGACCTGTTCCGCTGGGCAGACCGCTATAGGCTGGAGGAACAGACAGAGACGTCGAGGGATTGGCTGCAGCATTTGGCTGACGATGGTAACGCCAGATAGTTACAGAAACGTAGATGAGACCGATTCTAGCGGTGGGGGAAAAAATCGATTCACATTTGAATCGCGATTCAGTCTGCTAACGATTCTGATCTATTAAAAAATTTATGGGAATAAATGTGTTTTTATTATGCTTCGCTTTTGTATATATATATTTTTTTGTTGTTGTTTTTTTCAAAAAATCTCGGAAAAGTTGTGAATCGATTTCTAATCGAATCGATCTGAATCGAATCGTGAGGTACCAAACGATTCCCACCCCTAACAGATTCTGTCTCACGGGCCGAACAACACATAACCCACAGTGTCTTCCAGCTCTTGTAGTCGCGTTGTTGTAAATCGCACCTGCTTGTGTGTCTGTCAGGATTCATGCTGCTGGCAGGCCGAGTAAGGAAGGCAGACGAGGCGGCCATCATCCAGTCCATCCTGGAAAAGCACTTCAAGCGGAGGGTGAACCCTGACTCCCTGTTCTCTGAACAGCAGGTCACCACTCAGTTCAGTGAGTACAATCAGAGGACAGAGCGTCATACCGTGCCAGAACCAATGCGCCGCAACGCCACAGTCTGACCACAGAACAACCCTCCATTTCAGCTCAATAGGTCAACTGCACTGTCTGCATTATTCAAGCACTTATTAAACTGAACAAAATATGAAATGGCTCTCAACTAAACCAGCGGTTGACATTTTAGGTAAACACTGAGTATGAACTCTTGAGGTGTTGAATCACTGTTTTATGTTGTCTATCAGGAGTTAGATCCTGGAGTTTCTATTGAGTGTGAAGAGCGTTGCGTGTTGTGCAGTGTTGCATGTGGGGGGTTCTCCACTCAGTGGGACATTAGTATTGGCCAGAGTGTTAGGACCGATTAGGAGTTGTGATGTGGTCTGCACGGCAGGTCCTTTCGTGGACAGCATCGCGGGCGTCCCCGAGGAGTTCCGTCACGTGGTGTGGACGCACAGCATGCGGAGGCTGGCCGTCCTGGTGGGGCGAGCGCTGCGATTCGGAGAGTCGGTCCTCCTGGTGGGAGACACAGGGTATGGACCTGAAACAGACACCGCACAAACTCAACTCGTCTGTCTGATCTCCGAGTGGAGTGAAAGGGAACACTTCTGAGGGCTGAAGTTTTGTGGTTTTTATTTATTGTTTTTTATTTTCTTCTTAGGTGTGGAAAGACGACCATCTGCCAGCTGTTTGCTGCCCTGGCAGGACAGCAGTTCTTCTCCCTGAACTGTCACCTGCACATGGAGACATCAGACTTCCTGGGAGGGCTGCGTCCGGTCAGACACGCCGGGACACATCAGGTACAGGCTTGCATGGGAATTGCTTCATAAAAAAAAAAATCATAATTTTAAATTAATTAAAATTAAATGAGCTAAATTACAGGTTAGCCTATATGCTACACTTAAATGTAGCTGAAAAACCCCTATCTGGCAGCATAATCTTGGTTACAACCCTAGTCAGGTACCTCCAGACTAACTGCAGGTAAAGCAGATAGGAAGTCCTAACCCCCTGCTGGTACTGCCTGTGTGCTGTGCGGCGCTGCAGGTGGACGCAGAAGACGGCCGTCTGTTTGAGTGGCAGGACGGGCCTCTGGTCCAGGCCATGAAGCAGGCAGGGGTGTTCCTCATGGACGAGATCTCCCTGGCAGACGATTCTGTGCTGGAGAGACTCAACAGGTGGGCACGCTCTCTCCGTCACGGCTCTTAGCTCTCCCTCACACATGAGCGTCACTGACCTTTGACCTCTTCCCCTCGCAGCGTTCTGGAGACGGAGAGGTCCCTGTTGCTGGCTGAGAAGGGCAGCGGGGATGATGATGATGTGGAGGTGATCACAGCGGCGCCCAGCTTCCGCCTGGTGGCCACCATGAACCCTGGAGGAGACTTCGGCAAGAAGGAGGTAAAGCTCTTAAATGTAGATCCTGAAAGATCAGCCATCATGGCTTCTGGTTATTTAAACCATACACTTGTTCTCTCTGTGTGTGTGTGTGTGCAGCTTTCCCCAGCTCTCAGGAACAGGTTCACCGAGATCTGGTGCCCTCAGACCAACAGCCGTAGTGACCTGGTCCAGATCATCCAACACAACCTGCGCTCAGGCCTCGCCATAGACGGTACCCCAGCTCCTCTCCTCCGCTCAGTCTGTCTCACGTCTGGAGTAAAGCCCCCCTCCTCCTCCCCTCTCTCTCTGACGCATCCCGTAACCCTGACGACGCGCCCTGTCCCCCTCCATGCAGGCGGAGACATCGCTGAGCTGATGCTGGACTTCATCGACTGGCTAACCAGTCAGGAGTTCGGACGGCGCTGCATCCTGAGCGTGAGGGACATCCTGTCCTGGGTCCACTTCCTGAACGTGGTGTGTGAGCGTGACATGGATGGCTTTATGACCATGGGGGCGGAGGAGGATGAGGAGGAGGCTGAGTGGGACCTCAGGCTGGACACCATCACTGCCTTCATCCACGCTGCCTGTCTGGTGTACGTGGACGGCATCGGATCAGGTCAGACACTGCCACACGACACTGACTCCACCTGTGTAAACTCAGGAAGTGCTAGAATCACATGACTCAAGTGTCCTCCTCCTCTTCCTAATTTCCTCTTCTTTCTCTCACTCCCCCCCACCCCCTCCTCCCCCCACCCCTCCCTGCTCTCTCCCACTCCCCCCACCCCTCCCTCCTCTCTCCCACTCCCCCCACCCCTCCCTCCTCTCTCCCACTCCCCCCACCCCTCCCTCCTCTCTCCCACTCCCCCCCTCCTCCTCCCCCCTCCCCTCCTCTCTTCCACCTCCCCCCACCCCTCCCTCCTCTCTTCCACTCCCCCCCCCCCCCTCCTCTCTTCCCCTCCTCTCTTCCACCTCCCCCCCACCCCCCCTCCTCTCTCCCACTCCTCCTCCCCCCTCCTCTCCTCCCCCCCACCTCCCCCTCCTCCCCCGTGTTGTTACCCATCAGGCACGACGGCGTCGTCAGCTGAGAGTGCCCTGGTGGCTCGCCGGTCCTGTCTGGGCTTCCTGCAGCAGAGGCTGAGCAGGGTCACCCAGCTGGACCAGGAGATGCTGGACGCCCTGCGGGTGTACGACACCACCCTGCCCAGGGAGCCCCAGCTGGGGGATGACTTCTTCGGCATCGACCCCTTCTACATCGCCCTAGGTCTGGACGTTTTTTTCCTCTGGACGTGTCCTGCAGTAGTGTTTCCATAGCAGATTCTCTGCTGTGTCTGGAAATGCAGGTCGACTTCATCTTTATTTCCCCTCGACCCTTCAGGACCAGCGACTGAGAGCCGGAGCCTGTCAGACTACGCCCTGGCCGCGGGCACCACTGCGGTGAACGCCCAGAGGATCCTCCGAGCCCTGAAGCTCCAGAGGCCCGTGCTGCTGGAGGGCTCCCCTGGCGTGGGCAAGACCAGCCTGGTGGCAGCCCTGGCCAAGGCCTCTGGGAACCACCTGGTCCGAATTAATCTCTCTGAACAAACGGTAAGCCCCTGTTCCCCAGTCTCTCAATGTTTATGTTAGCCAGAACATCTGTGCTTCTGCTGCTATATAATGTCTCAAAAGAGACGGGTGGACTAGCGATCACTCCCTGATCGGTTAATGATGTTGTTTTGTCCCGGGGCAGGATGTGACGGATCTGTTTGGGACTGACCTGCCTGTAGAGGGGGGGAAGGGGGGAGAGTTTGCTTGGCGAGATGGTCCTCTTCTGGCTGCACTGAAGGCTGGTCACTGGATAGTCCTGGATGAGGTACGATATCTCCCACAACCTACTGTATTTCAGAGTTATGGAATTATGTTATAGAGTTATGTTATGGAATACAGAGTCTTTGTGTTCGTTAGATGTGTATGTATGATTTTCCATGTGATACTGATATGAATGCTTGTGGTTTTCTTTTCTTCTGTAGTTGAACCTGGCTTCCCAGTCAGTTCTCGAGGGCCTGAACGCCTGCTTTGACCACCGCTCAGAGATCTATATTCCGGAGCTGGGAATGACCTTCCAGGTGCAGCACGAGAAGACCAAGATCTACGGCTGCCAGAACCCCTTCATCCAGGGAGGGGGGCGCAAGGGACTGCCCAAATCATTCCTCAACAGGTTCACTCAGGTACTGTAGACGTGAGCCAGCCAAACACACAGAAACATGATCACGTTATTATTATCATAAAATATATGTAATTATGTAATTGCACTCCTGCCTTTTACAGGTGTTTGTGGACCAACTCACCAGTGAAGATATGGAGTTTATCGGGGACTCAATTTTCCCCAACATCGACAAGCAAATCACCTCTAAAATGGTGCAGTTCAATAACCGGGTAGGTTAAGGACTCGTGTCCCTGGTCCAGTCAGAGCCTCTGGGGTTCAGTGCGACTCTGGACTGACCTCGTCTGTCCCTCTGTGGCCAGGGTCCAGCAGGGTTAGATGTCCTCGCTTGATCCCATTGTGACAATAAAGGACAATACCCGCCAGTCTGTCCCAGCAGTTGGCATCGTTTCCCTGCCCATAGAGCTATTCGTGGTAATTGGTTCAATGTCCCAAGTTCACTGCTGGCTTTGTTTTATTTTGGGGGGGCTCTATGAGCTCTGTGTGGTCCACTGGCTTCTGAATACACAAGCCACTTATCTCTTCTCCACTGCTTTGTCCTATATCTGGTCACAAACCATCCTTCTGTGTCCTGCTCTGTTTGTCCCTCCTCTCCCTCCGTCCCTCAGCTCGTGCAGGAAGTCTCTGTCGAGAGGAAGTGGGGTCAGAAAGGAGGCCCCTGGGAATTCAACCTGCGAGACATGTTCCGCTGGTGTCAGCTGATGCAAGCCGACCAATCGCCCGGCTTCTTCAACCCAGGTCAGCATGTGGGTGTGGTGTACGCAGACCGGATGAGGACAGAGACAGATAAGACCCAGGTATGTACAGCCCTGCTGTTTACTAACTTCTAGTCTTGAGTTGTCTGTGAAACTTGATGCTAGTTCAAAGCTGTCAGCTCTTCTCATGAATACTCCTCTGTTCAGGTGCTGTCTGTGTTCCGGAAGGTGTTTGGTGAAGATTTTGAGCCCTACACTGGTTCAAGGCAGTTCCACATCACACCACTTAACCTTCAGGTTGGTCACAGCCTCGACACCTCATCCAGTGCTAGACGGAAAGCAAAAATAAAGAGTTTATATAAAAACCCACAGATGTGTAAAAAGTGCATAAAGTCATCCCCCCCGCCATGTTCCCCCAGGTGGGCTTCTCAGTCCTTCAGCGCAGTGGGGGGGCCCCAGTGGTCCTGGACCCCCCCCTGTCCATCACCCACCAGGCCCTGCGCCCTCTGGAGTCGGTCATGAAGTGTGTGGAGATGGGCTGGATGTCCATCCTGGTGGGCCCCACAGCCAGCGGGAAGACCAGCCTGGTGCGTCTGCTGGCTCTGCTCACAGGCCACCGTCTCCGGGTCATGGCCATGAACAGCGCCATGGATACCACAGAGCTGCTGGGCGGGTTCGAGCAGGTAACTCAGCAACCTGGGACAGCTGCCTTCACCCTGCAGAGCAGACTTGGTTTTATAGCTCAGATTTGCCTGGTGTTCTCCTCTAAAGCGGCTTAGTGCGAACAGAGGGTGTAAAAGAAAGCCTAGCGCTTACTTCCTTGTTGTGCTAGCTGTGTTACGCTTGCTAGTTTAAATGGCCCACGTGCCCAATTGCCTCGTGCCGCGTGCGTGAACCGTTTTTTCCCAATTCAAACCGAGAACGCGACGCGTCAGAGCCTGCTTCTGCGTTCCCCCAGGTGGACATCATGCGGCCATGGCAACAGGTGCTGGAGACGGTGGACTACGTGGTTGCCATGGTGACGAGGCGGGGCCTGATGTCGCTGGATGGGGCGGTGCAGGACACAGAGTTCCTGCTGAAGACCTGGAGCCTGTTCTGCCGCTGGCTGAAGGACGAGGGTCTGGAGAGCACTGGGGGGACGGTCACCTCGGACGCCCTGAACAAGCTGGAGGTCATCATCCTGCTGCTGCAGAAGCTCAACACTAAACTCAAGGTCTTCACAGGTACGGCCCTCCCTCACACGCTGTGTTTGGCCCTTCCATGAACGGCTGTCCTGTTTAAAAACAAACTGACTGCGAGCTAATGTCGCTGGTGTGGTTAATGTCGCTGGTGTGGTTAATGTCACTGGTGTGGTTAATGTCACTGGTGTGGTTATATTTCATTGTTTGTTTTTTTTATCCTTGTTGCATTCATGTTTAAATGTTGTTTGTTTTATTAGAAGGATGCTATGACCCAGATTCTAATAAAACAAACAAAATGTAAACATGAATGCAACAAGGATCAAACAAACAATGAAGTAAAACCACAGCAGCTACAGTAAGGTGAGTGGAGACCCTGTGTGATGGGCTGCACTGTCGTCCTCAGACATGTCCAAGCTGCAGATGGACTTCACCCTGCTGAAGGAGCGTCTGGCCCAGCTGCAGGACGGCTGGACCAACGGAGGCTTCGAGTGGCTGGATGGGATGTTGGTGCAGGCCCTGCAGGCTGGGGACTGGCTGCTCATGGACAACGTCAACTTCTGCAGGTGAGGGGAGGATGCCGGGGTGAGAGGAGGGGGTTACAGGCATCCAAGAGCTTCAGCCAACCTGAGCAGAGTCGACGTCAGTGTGACTTAAATTTGTTTGTGTTCAGCCCCTCGGTGCTGGACCGCCTCAACGCCCTGCTGGAACCGGGCGGCTGTCTGACCATCAACGAGCGTGGCGTCATCGACGGGACCACGCCCAGGATCACGCCTCACCCCAACTTCAGGTACGTCACACAGAGCTGGAACTCCTGGCTCAGCACACGGACAGCAACACCTGGGGGCTCCGCCTGACGTGAGCTGGTGTCCCGCGTTCCTCCAGGCTGTTCCTGACCATGGACCCCGCGCACGGGGAGATCTCCAGGGCCATGAGGAACCGAGGGGTGGAGATCTACGTCCCAGGAGAACACGAGGGTGTGTGCTGGGACTCTCTGGACCTGAAGACTGTGCTGCACACAGTGGGAGTGACCGGGGACTGCGTGTGTGATCTGCTCATCGAAATCCACGCTGACATCAAGACCACCATCTGGGGTAAGCTTCCAGAGACGGTCCTTTACTTTGAAAACAGGAGTGGCTGGTGTTTTCCCAGCCACTGATCAAGTGATCTAAACAGACAGATATGTAAGGATGGAAGTCTCTTCTCCCCCTCTCTCCCTCCCTCCCTCCCTCCCCCTCCCTCCCTCTCCCTCCCTCCCTCCTCCTCTCTCTCTCCCTCCCTCCTACTCTCCCTCCCTCCCCCTCCCTCCTCCTCTCTCCCCCTCTCCCTCCCTCCCTCCCTCCCTCCTCCTCTCCCTCCCTCCCCGGCCAGACTCTCCTGCCTCCTCTGTGTCCTCCCTGCTCCATGCTGCCACCCTGCTGTCCTGCCAGCTGCAGAGAGGAGTGGACCTGCCCAGCGCCCTGCAGCACTCCTGTGGAGAAGCCTACTCCCTCTGCCAGCGCACCACCGCCAGCCAGCGGGTACCAACAGCACACGCCGCCTCCACTCCTAGCAGTCCAGCCTGTCTGTCATCACAGTCCTCGACAGCACAGCAGGCCAAAGCACAGGTGTTGACGCTTGTTTGTTCTGCTGTGTCTCTCTGCAGCAAGCCCAGCAGGTGATCGAGAGACGGCTAGCCATCCTGGACACAGAGGACTGGGGCAGCGGGCTGCTGTGTGCTGGGGTGTGGCCGGACGGCTTCCCCTCCGCACTCCTCTCCACCGAGGACTCCTGCTTCTCCTCCGTCCTCCGCGACGGACAGGTCCTGTCCTTCTGCCTCAACACCCTCAGCCTGCAGGGCAAGAGGTCAGACACTGGACCACGCTCACGGGTAACGTAGAGAAGGTTTGGTTTTGGAGCTACAAGGCTGATGTCTGTGTGGCTTCCCCCTTGTGTGTGGAACCAGGAGTCGTCCGCTGAGCCTGTGTGACCTCCAGAGGGCGCTGCAGAGCGGAGGGGTCCACGAGGGCCTGGTGTTCTCTGGAGGGGTGGTGGACCTGGAGGATGGGGACACCCTGCGCCTCATCCCCACGGCCGTCAGGCTGCTGACGGAGAGGGCCTCCCACAGCGACTGGATCCTGCGCAGCAGCTGGCTGGCCCACCTGGGCAGGAGCTACAAGTCCGCCCCCGGTACGTCCCAGAGATGGAGCCACAGACAAGCAGGCAGTTGGAGCGTTAATATCAGGGACATTAGGTCCTGACGGTACACTCACATACTTAATATGTCAACTTCGTTGCTCTGGAACGTTCTGTGAGGGATACGTATGTGCTGTGTACCAGGGATGCTCATTTAGAAACTAAATTCTGACCGCTCGTTAATGACCGTCAAACTATTAACCGACAATATGAAAATGTAGAATGGACAGTGTCTGTGACCCATAAAAAATATATATATTTGTGGCGGTAGGCAGAGGCGGAGCCAGACGTTGTAAAAATGTTGGCCAGCCCAAACCAGCTTTAACAAATGTGTGTTCGTACTTTTACTCTGTAAACATACTTGAAGTCTAATATTTTTTTTCCGCTCTGCTTGTTTGCAGATCCGGCGCTGGTGCAACTGGAGGCGGGAAACCGAGCTCTGAAGGCGGTGTTCTCCAGCAAGCTGATGGTCAAGGGCAAGAGCCTCACCGAACTGCTGCAGCCGCACAGCACAGGTACCAAACACACACCCGCTAAAACACTTCTACATCAACACAAAAAGATTTCACAAACAAATGAAAAAGTTTGAGTGCTTTTGAGAGCTGCAGTGTTGAGGTTAACGGCGTCTGCGATGTGGGTAGATGACTACAGGATCCTGGTGGACATGCGATGGAACAAGCAATATCTGGACATTCTGGCCAACACGTGCAACTTTGAGGATGAGGAGAGGTACATGGAGTTCATGGAGGCCCTGAACGCCGTCGCTAACAGGTACGTGCCCGAGTCTCAGTCTGACCGCTGGAGTCTCAGTCTGATCGCTGGAGTCTCAGTCTGATCGCTGGAGTCTCAGTCTGACCGCTGGAGTCTCAGTCTGATCGCTGGAGTCTCAGTCTGATCGCTGGAGTCTCAGTCTGACCGCTGGAGTCTCAGTCTGATCGCTGGAGTCTCAGTCTGATCGCTGGAGTCTCAGTCGGACCGCTGGTGCCTCAGTCTGACCACTGGTGTCGCTGCGATGGGGAAGGAGTCACCGGGTGTGTTTTGTGTTTTCACAGGATTGTCCTGCAGATGGACAGAGAGGAGAGGGCTGTCATCTGCACCTGTGCCATCAATGCATCAGCACACAACAGCGCCCTAAGACTGGCCACCGCGTTCTCCAAAGGTACCCAAACACACAAGGAGCCCAGCTGAAACACACTTCCACCTGGACGCTTAAAAAAAAAAAAACACAAAAAAAGTTACAGGATGTTGGTGTTGATTCCTATTTTGTTTTCCCTCACCTGAAGGGACAGTGGACATCGGCCACCTGCCACACCCGGTGCTGATACACCTACGCTCCTTTTTCGACCTATGGGACGACTTCATCCTGGAGGGCATCCAGACAGGCCAGCCCTACATATCAGACCACCTCATGTTCGAGGTCAGACTCCAGGCATTACACACTAGTCACTTCATCTGAAGGCTCCTTATTGCATCTCATAAACCTCAATCATGGCTGCTCTGTGTATAACTGTGCGTGTGTGTAACTGTGTGTGTGTGTGTGTATAACTGTGTGTGTGTGTATGTGTATAACTGTGCGTGTGTGTGTATAACTGTGCGTGTGTGTGTATAACTGTGTGTGTGTGTGTATAACTGTGTGTGTGTGTATAACTGTGTGTGTATGTGTGTGTATAACTGTGCGTGTGTGTGTATAACTGTGTGTGTGTGTGTATAACTGTGTGTGTGTGTATAACTGTGTGTGTGTGTGTGTGTATAACTGTGCGTGTGTGTGTATATAACTGTGTGTGTGTGTCTCCAGGTTCTGCAGCTGCTGCAGTGGAGAGACCGCTTCTGGGACGTGTGCAACACGCTCCCCGCAGACTCCCAGGGCGTGTCGGTGCTGTCGCTGCACTGGCAGTGGGTCCAGAAGCACCTGATCTTACGGCTGCCTCATCTGCTCCTGGGGGACGGCACCTACGAGTGAGTTTATCCTCCACAGATCCCCCACACTCTCCCAGACACCACCCTGGTGAGAGGCTGTGGTCAGGCTGCTGTGGTCAGACTGCTGTGGTCAGGCTGTGTGGTCAGACTGCTGTGGTCAGGCTGCTGTGATCCGGCTGTGTGGTCAGGCTGCTGTGGTCAGACTGCTGTGGTCAGACTGCTGTGTCCAGGCTGCTGTGGTCAGGCTGCTGGTCAGGCTGTGTGATGGTGACGTGAGGTTTCTCTTGTCTTCCAGAGGACAGCAGGAGCTGCAGACGGTGTCAGCTGCCATCCAGACGGTCCTGTCCACCCCGGTCACTGTGGCCACTGCCCTGAAGGGCATCCAGAAGACACTGGGAAAACCACTGCCCTTCAAGGTACAGAGAATGTCTGATCACAGACCTCCTAATGCTTCCTGTTAATCTTCCTGATGTGTTATTTTGAAAAGTCACAGTACTGGATGTTGACACGTCTTCACCTTATTGAGAAACATTTTAAACAATAAAAAAAACATTAAGGAACAATAAGAAACAACAATACTATAAATGTGTAATAAAAAACAAAAACAAACACCCTCTTTCAGTTGGAGTCAGTGGCTGAGTGTGCGTCTCGTCTGAGAGTCCTGAGCCACGTCCTGGATGTGGGGGACCTGAGGCTGGACGGCTCGTCCAGGAAGCAGGAGGTGGCCCGCCTCCAGGAGGCTGTCCTGGGCCTGGAGACCAAGGAGAGGCTGCTGGAGGCCTGGGGCCTGGTCCTGCTCGCCAACAACCAGCTCGAGCCGCAGAACTCAGGTCGGCTGAATCACACGGCTTCTAACGTCGGCCGTCGGGGAAAATGTTCTGCGCATTGGCTTCCTCTGATGTCTGTTACGTCGTGCTCCTCAGGTGTGCTGGAGAGGTTGGTGTCCTGCGTGGAGCAGCAGCAGGGTCACATGACCTCCTGCGGCCTCCTGGAAGTTCGTCCGTCCGTGACGGGAGACGGCCAGCCGGCAGACAGCGCCCCCGCCTGCAGGGAGGTGTTACTGCAGCTGCGCCGCAGGGCCCAGCTCTGGCCGCTGGTGGAGGAACTAGCCCTTCTCAACCAGCTCCGGCTGTGTGCAGACCTGCTGCAGATGGCCCTCACGCAGGGGTAGGGAGCAGTGGAACGCCGTGGTGAAGGAGGTGGTCGGCCATGTTTGCTCGCTGCAGTGTTGTCTCGTCAGGGTTGAATATCTGGTGGTGTTGCTTCCTCAGGGATAGGGACAGGGAGGACAGCATGAGGAGGGAACTCTCCCAGCACCTGCGCTTCTGCCTCCAGTCCACTCCCATGAACGTCAGCCAGCTGCAGCCTCTCTGGTTCCTGCTCAGCAGTGACCGGGTCAGTGAGACTCCCTGTTTAACCTTTCAAGCGCCAAAGCGTCCATGTTTCTGTCCTGTGTGGTGACCGTGTTTCTGTCCTGTGTGGTGACCGTGTTTCTGTCCTGTGTGGTGACCGTGTTTCTGTCCTGTGTGGTGACCGTGTTGCACTCCTCCCCCCAGCCTTCGGAGGAGCTGCAGTTTGTGTGGTGACCGTGTTTCTGTCCTGTGTGGTGACCGTGTTGCACTCCTCCCCCCAGCCTTCGGAGGAGCTGCAGTTTGTGTGGTGACCGTGTTTCTGTCCTGTGTGGTGACCGTGTTTCTGTCCTGTGTGGTGACCGTGTTGCACTCCTCCCCCCAGCCTTCGGAGGAGCTGCAGTTTGTGTGGTGCGAGCTGCTGTCTGAAGCCCTGGCCTCTCTGTGGAGCAGCAGCGTGACCTCTGACCCCGAGCGCTGGCTGAAGTGGGACCCCCTGAATCCAGAGACCCAGATGGCAGCAAAGTCATCTCTGGTACCTGACAGCACGGTACCGTAGCTACAGTGTAACGTCTAATGGTGTTCTAATCGGAATGTAAAGTTGAAAATAACTGTCATGTTGTTTTCCTTTCCAGGGTCCTGGCATGCTGAATAAAGCTGTGTGGTCGCATTGCATGCTGGGAGTTCTAAGCAGCATTGAGAGTGGGGGCGGCTGGGACCCCACAGGGATGTCGCTCCTTTCGGCCTCCAGGGTCACCCTCGGGGAATGGCGGGAGAGGAGCCAGCAGCTGCAGGATGTCAGCGCCCTGCTGTGGAACAACATGGCCATGCCTGTCCTGGCTGAGTGCAGGTACACACACTGGGCGGAAAACACATTTACATTTAGTCATTTAGCAGACGCTCTTATCCAGAGCGACTTACAGTAAATACAGGGACATTCCCCCGAGGCAAGTAGGGTGAAGTGCCTTGCCTAAGGACACAACGTCAGTTGGCATGACCGGGAATCGAACTGGCAACCTTCGGATTACTAGCCCGACTCCCTAACCGCTCAGCCACCTGACTCCCTGGTGTTCCTGTGTTTCCCCCCACAGACGAACAGACAGCAAGCTGCAGGGGGTGGTGCTGCGCAGGCAGCTGCAGAGCATGGCCGACCTGCTGCCCCCCGCCCTGCAGGAGGGCTACACCGAGAGCTGTGAGAGCCTGGTGGAGGACCAGGACCCCCTGGTGGCTGCCCAGGAGATCCAGACCGTCCTCCGAGACTTCCTGGCCCCCAGCCTGCTCCCCGAAGGCATGCTGGACGCCCTGCTCACCGGCCTGCAGCAGTACGTCCAGAACAAGGTCCAGCCCGGGCCCAGCCCGGCCGCACGCTCCGGGGTGTTCTGGGTCAACATGGGCCTGATGCACATGAAGGTGTGGACCCCGCAGACCATCTTCGACCCGGCCGTGAAGCGAGCCTACAAGCTGAGCTACTCTCAGGAGGAGGTGGGTACCCCTCCAGGACGCCGCGCGGCTCTTCCATGTTTCTCCGCGTGTTTTAACGTTTTACGCTAACTGGCTGTGTGACCGCCTGTGTTTCCCAGCTGGCCTTGCTGCAGGAGGAGTGGAGGGGGCGGAGCCTGGCGTCGCAGCTGCTGACGGGAGCAGAGCTTGGGGAGAACAGCACCACCGACGGCTTCCAGCACCCTCGCATCAGGTCAGGATCAGGACAGCTGTGGCCTGGACATGCCGAGACCCACTCGTGTCAAACAGCTTTAAGCGTTAACCAGCGGGAGGATTGTGTCCTCTCGTTAAGCATCTCCCTCCGCTGTGGCTCAGGTACCTGTGGATCCGGATGCAGCAGGTGAAGGAGCAGATCGCAGAGCTGTCCAGGAAGCAGGCGTGTCGCCCCACAGAGCCGCAGTACGGCAGGCTCTTCCAGGAGCTGCAGCACTACCTCTGCAGCATCGGCCAGCCTGCCGCCGTGGAGGACCTCCTCTCCCACCTCCTGAAGGCCCTCCAGGGGAGCGGGCCCAAATCCAGGTCGGGGATCCAGGGCCTGCTGAAGGAGGAGGCTGTGTGGCAGGCCTCCCAGCAGCGCTTCGCCCACAGGCTCCAGGAGGACTACCCGCTGTACCCTGACGTGGTGGGCCCCCTGCGGACCGCCATCCTGCAGCTCCGACACGGCATGAGGCTGGTGGCTTCCCAGCTGGCCTCCTCTCTAACCCCCATGCCAGGCCTGCCCAAGCTGGTGTCCTGCCTGCTGGCCTTCCCCTCCCTGTCCCCCAGCCTGCCCTCCTACCTGGCCAGGGCTGACTACCTGTGCTCCCGGGCCTGTGTGGACGTGCTGCGGGGCCTGGCCAAGCTCCTCCCCCAGCAGGACCCAGCACGCACGGTCCCTGAGACCTCCACCCTGCTGCTGAACGCCCTCCTGTACGTGCAGTGCCACGCCCTGTCCACCGGGGGGCTGAGCCAGGATACACACAAGCTCTTCAGGCACATCTGTCAGGTGCGCTAGCGTGGGCCTCCATCACCAGGTGGAGGGGTGGGGGGTCTGAACGAGCACCAGGGTTTGTGGTGCAGTGTGTGATGCTCTACCCCTCTCCTCTCTCCCCCCTACCCCGCCCTCTTCTCTCTCTCTCTCTCTCCCCCCCCCACAGGCGGTGGTGAACGAGTGGGACGAGCAGGAGAGAAGGGCCAGGGAGAAGGAGCAGCTGGAGGCCAGTTTGTACCGCCATCGCAGCCGTCTCCACGGGACGGGCCTGAGCGAGGAGGAGCAGGAGGAGAGGGACTACAGACGCAGCTTCCCTCAGTACAACCAGGTACCCCTCTGCTTCTGCTGGTACCCTCTACCTGTGCATACCCCTCTGCCTCTGCTGGTACCCTCTACCTGTGCATACCCCTCTGCCTCTGCTGGTACCCTCTACCTGTGCATACCCCTCTGCCTCTGCTGGTACCCTCTACCTGTGCATACCCCTCTGCCTCTGCTGGTACCCTCTACCACTGCTGGTACTCTCTACCTCTGCTGGTACCCTCTACCACTGCTGGTACTCTCTACCTCTGCTGGTACCCTCTACCACTGCTGGTACCCTCTACCACTGCTGGTACTCTCTACCACTGCTGGTACCCTCTACCTCTGCTGGTATCCTCTCTCACTGCTGGTACCCTCTCTCACTGCTGGTACCCTCTCTCACTGCTGGTACCCTCTACCACTGCTGGTACCCTCTACCACTGCTGGTACCCTCTACCTCCGCTGGTCTGTACAGGACGTGCTTGTTTTACTCTGGCTGGGTTGAGCTAGTCTGCTTTGCAACGGCGATTCTGATCCCTTCTCTTTGGTTCTCCTCAGGACTTTGCTGACATCACCGGCCCGGACACTCTGGAGGGGCCGGCGGAGGCGGGGCTAGAGGAGGAGGAAGTCCCGGAGGATGCGGGCGAGGCTGGTTTCCTGTCCCCGGCCTGTATGAACACCATGGTCCAGGTCCATCTGAGCCTCTGTCTGGGATACTCACAGTCGCTGTGGTACCAAGGCAACCCTCCAGCCAATCACAG
This sequence comes from Osmerus mordax, assembly GCF_038355195.1. Lineage (NCBI taxonomy): Eukaryota > Metazoa > Chordata > Actinopteri > Osmeriformes > Osmeridae > Osmerus > Osmerus mordax. The sequence continues at coordinate 1,553,831 of NC_090057.1, read as the reverse complement.
CAAACATCACATCAAAGCCCTGGTCACTTCGTACCAGATCACAGCTCCTGTGATGGCCCGCTTTTATCACCTGCTAGGTGGGTGCTGCCACTGAACGATTCATGGATCAAAGCCGAAGTCAATTTCTGTTTGTGAATCCCAAGGGGAAAATGTTCTACTTACGTCTAATTTAAATGTACTAAATGAGAGCTAAATACGTGTTCATTGTATTTATCTTCGTGTCCACAATTGGAAGTGCTATTTGAAATGTGTATATGTTGTACATCACACGCTTTTTGACATTGAAGTGTGTCAATACTTTGTAAGCATACTTTAAGTTCAATATTTCTTCAATTTAGGATACCTTATGGTGAATTACTAATCTAATCTACTAATCCCCCACCCCACCCTGGCCCCACCTTCCTCTCTGTCCTCAGACTCTGAGCTGGACCAGCATCTAGCCTGCACCCAGCTGCTGCTCAGCTCCCTGCTCCAGAACACGGTCCAGGGCCCGGGGGCCTCCCCCGCCGGCCCCGGGGCCTCGCCTGCCAGCCCAGGGGCCTCCGACGCCGGCCTCAGCCTGCAGCCAGACGGGCCCTACGACTTCTACCAGCAGCCCAACATGAGCGAGGCTCGCTGCTGCCTCCCTGTGGTGGAGCAGATGGCCGTGGCTGTCAGACAGAGGCTGGACGACTGGCCTGAACACCCCGCCCTCATCCAGGTGGGAGCCCCACCCCCCCCCTGTGTCAGCTGACTTGAGAAGGATGTATCGTTCTGTTCCGCTTCAGTGTGTCAGTCTTGTGTTGTGTGTTCTTGCCCCAGCTCACCGTGGTGATGGAGAGGATCCTGGGCTTCAGTCTGGCCAGCCCTCTGGCCAAGTTCCTCAACGGCCTGGAGATCCTGCTCAGCAAGGCCCAGGTCAGCTCCCTCCCCACAGCCCACAGCTGGCCCTGGACTGAATACTGGCTCTGTTTCTCTGTCTCTTTGTCTTTCTGTCTCTCTTTCTTTCTTTCTCTGTCTCTCTCACTCTCTTTTTCTGTTTCTGTCTCTCTCACTCCCTCTCCATCACTCTCGCTCTCCCTCTCTCTCTGCAAGTGTTATGTAATCATGTTCTACCTGTGGAGCTAACCCCCCCTCCCCCCTGCCAGGACTGGGAGAACAACGCCAGTCGCTCTGTGTCTCTGCGCAGGGAGCTGGAGCCTGTCACTCAGCTCATCATCCACTGGCGCAAACTTGAACTGAGGTACGAGTCCTGCCGTATGGGGTCCTGCCGTACGGGGTCCTGCCGTACGGGGTCCTGCCGTACGGGGTCCTGCCGTACGGGGTCCTGCCGTACGGGGTCCTGCCGTACGGGGTCCTGCCGTACGGGTCCTGCCAGCGCCCTCTGCTGGTGGGCAGGACTCATGACGGCTGACTTTTTTTTCTTGTTTGTTTTTTTATCTTTCAAAACAAACCCAGCAGGGTGCAACACTGAACCGCCATTAAAGTCGATTTGTTTCTGTTGCTTCCTAGCTGTTGGTCCAGCAGTCTGGACAACGCCCTGAAGCGCCACACGGAAAAATCCACCAAGCACTGGTTCTCTCTGTACCAGCTTATCGAGAGGTACCTGGAGGAGCAGAGGATGGATGCAGGTAACCAAGCAACCCTTCCACAACATCTCACCCAGTTTGTAAATCTCCTCAATGCTATTATCATTCATTATGCAGTTAATTGTATGAATGTTTCTAAAGATATTTAGGATCTAAGAAGTGCTAACCCTGTGTTTGTGTGTGTGCTGTCCAGGGGAGGAGGAGTTGGAGCCGCTGTCACTGTCCTCAGTGTCCTCCACGCTGCAGGCCTACATGGAGGGCTCCTCCCTGGGGGAGTTCCACCCCCGCCTGGCCATGCTGCTGGGCTTCCACTGCCACCTGCTCCTCCTGGCCCCCAGCCAGCAGGGACAAGGTCTGCCTCGCTCCTCTTCCCGCACACCACCCACACTCAGACCAGCCTTACTCAGCCCTGGTCCTCAGGGAACTCCTGTCATGCGTGTTCTAGATGTTTCCCTGCTGCGACCCAGATTCAGACGAGTGGGTTGTTATCAAGCTCTGTGGAAGCCTCTCAGGGCAGAGGGTCACGAGGACCAGGGCTGAGGGTCACGAGGACCAGGGCTGAGGGTCACGAGGACCAGGGCTGAGGGTCACGAGGACCAGGGCTGAGGGTCACGAGGACCAGGGCTGAGGGTCACGAGGACCAGGGCTGAGGGTCACGAGGACCAGGGCTGAGGGTCACGAGGACCAGGGCTGAGGGTCACGAGGACCAGGGCTGAGGGTCACGAGGACCAGGGCTGAGGGTCACGAGGACCAGGGCAGAGGGTCACGAGGACCAGGGCTGAGGGTCACGAGGACCAGGGCTGAGGGTCACGAGGACCAGGGCTGAGGGTCACGAGGACCAGGGCTGAGGGTCACGAGGACCAGGGCTGAGGGTCACGAGGACCAGGGCTGAGGGTCACGAGGACCAGGGCTGAGGGTCACGAGGACCAGGGCTGAGGGTCACGAGGACCAGGGCTGAGGGTCACGAGGACCAGGGCAGAGGAGGGCTGATTTAGTCATGTGGTTTCGTCAGTGTGACTGTATGAAACTGGTATCTTGGTTCCATGGCTGCTGTTGTAACAGCTGTTCTGAGTGGGGTTTGTTTTTGCTACACAGAACCCCTGTGCCACTTGCTGTGGAACCTGCACAAATACTACAGCCAGTTCTCTGAGTGCATCCAGAACAAACTCATTCAGCTCAGACAGCCCATTGAGAAGGAGCTCAAGGTATGCTGGCAAGAACTGTGCCACTAACTATAGAGTACATAGATGTTTTGAGATGCCAGTAGTGGCATGCAATGCGTACTAACAAGGTGTACCCCTTTAGGACTTTGTGAAGATTTCCAAGTGGAACGATGTCAGTTTCTGGTCCATCAAACAGTCAGTGGACAAGACCCACAGGTACGATGGATTACCTCCAGTAACCGTGGCTGCTTCTATAGCATTACAAACATCAGCCGCTTTGAGGTATGTTGTGATAAGTACAGTAGAATGACTGTCTTTCCTCTACCACTCAGAACCCTCTTCAAGTTTGTGAAGAAGTTTGAGGCGGCCCTGTGCAGCCCCTGTGCCCCAGCGCTGGTGGAGCAGGGGACCAGTGCCAGCCTGGACACTGTTGATGCCAACCCAGAGGAGACGCCCCTGCATCGGGTCCACCGGGCCCTGAAGATCACACTCCCTGGCAGGGGAAGAGACCTCCAGGTATCCCGTCACAAACTAGCCACCACACAGCAGAACAACCTTTAGTGTTAAAGGCACTTAGCACTTTGAGATTTGTTTTCAAATGAAAAGTGCGTTAGAAATACAATGTATTATTATTTGTCAAGACTGCGCCAACGCACCTGATTCAAGTGACTGAGTTGTGATCGAGCTCTGCGGAAGCCTGGTAACGACCATTCGTTTGAGTCAGGTGTGTTTGAGCAGGGAAACATCTAGAACATTCAGGACCGTGGACCCTGAGGACCAGGATGGGAACACCCCTGGTCTAGATGTATACGTGGAGGAGGTTGTTGAAGTTGTTTGGTGGTGTGTGTTTCAGAGCGACGTCCCAGAGACGAGTCACCTGGCTGACCCCTCGTCCCTCCTGGTCCGCCTGCCTCACCTCACCAGGAAGATGAAGAACATGAGCGTCCAGCTGGTGAAGAACAACCCCCTGCCAGAGCTCTCAGAGGACCTGGACATGTTCACCGGTAAGGAACCGTGCCTCTCTGAGTCCTGTTGGTGTGAGAGAGGAGGAGAGGGAGGTGTTGGTGTGGGTGAGGAGGAGAGGGAGGTGTTGGTGTGAGAGAGGAGGAGAGGGAGGTGTGGGTGAGGAGGAGAGGGAGGTGTTGGTGTGAGAGAGGAGGAGAGGGAGGTGTTGGTGTGAGAGAAGAGAGGGAGGTATTGGTGTGAGAGAGGAGGAGAGGGAGGTGTTGGTGTGAGAGAGGAGGAGAGGGAGGTGTTGGTGTGGGTGAGGAGGAGAGGGAGGTGTTGGTGTGAGAGAGGAGGAGAGGGAGGTGTTGGTGTGAGAGAGGAGGAGAGGGAGGTGTTGGTGTGAGAGAGGAGGAGAGGGAGGTGTTGGTGTGGGTGAGGAGGAGAGGGAGGTGTTGACCGTGGGAGCTGGATGCTGTTTCAGGGGAGATCATCAGTAACCTGCGCGACCTGCAGAGCTTGACGGTGGACATGAAGGCAGAGAAGGACAGGCAGAAGTCCGAGGTGAAGCACATCCTGCAGCAGAAGCAGAGAGCTCTCTCCGACCTCTTCAAGATGCTGGCAGAGATCGGTGAGTCCCCCCCGCCTGTCCTCATTGTACCTCGGTCTGATGAAACTGCACCTCTCAGCGGTCAAGGTTGACCTTGACTCGACCTCTGAGGACGTTTGTGTTCCTCCTCCGTTGAGACGAGCGTTGAGCTGCGTAGCGTGGGCGGTGAGATTGATGATGATGATGATGATGGTGGTGTGTGCTTGTGTGTGTGCAGGCCTGTCGTACCGAGCGGGGCTGGCGTGGAGCAGGACAGCCAGCCCAGAGGAGATGCTCTGTCTGCAGCCTCTGGAGCTCTCCACCGCCCTGACCGCCGTCAGGACCCAGGAGCAGGCTGAGAACACGTACGCCACACTCACTCCCCTCCACACACACACACACTCCCCTCCACACACACACACACACACTCCCCTCCACACACACACACACACTCCCCTCCACACACACACACACACACACACACTCCCCTCCACACACACACACACTCCCCTCCACACACACACACTCCCCTCCACACACACACACACACACACCCCTCCACACACACACACACACACACTCCCCTCCACACACACACACCCCTCCACACACACACACACACACACACACACACCCCTCCACACACACACACACACACACACACCTCTCCACCCACACACACCCCTCCACACACACACACAAACCTCCACACACACACACACTCCCCTCCACACACACACCTCTCCACACACACACACACACACAGAGAGAGCTATTTCCTATTTAGTAGATGATGTGTGACTCTGTAATTGAGTCTAACAGGTGTTTTTCTTTCCTCAGGCTGTTCACAGAGTTGGCAGCAGCGTGGGACGGCTGTCAGAAGTATTTCTATCGCTCCTGGGCGCGGAGGACAGCCATGCAGACTGCGCTTCAGAGCGCTGCCAAGGTGAGACACAGACGGCACAACTGGGTTTCTGTGTCAGCTGTAGTGGTCAGGAGCTGGGGGTGTGTGTGTATTTCAGTAGGTGGGCTGGGGGAGTGTGTGTGTATTTCAGTAGGTGGGCTGGGGGTGTGTGTGTGTGTATTTCAGTAGGTGGGCTGGGGGTGTGTGTGTATGTGTTTCAGGGGGTGGGCTGGGTGTGTGTGTGTGTATTTCAGGAGGTGGGGCTGACTGTGTTTGTGTGTGTTTCAGGAGGTGGGGCTGACTGTGTTTGTGTGTGTTTCAGGAGGTGGGGCTGACTGTGTGTGTGTGTATTTCAGGAGGTGGGGCTGACTGTGTTTGTGTGTATTTCAGGAGGTGGGGCTGACTGTGTTTGTGTGTATTTCAGGAGGTGGGGCTGACTGTGTTTGTGTGTATTTCAGGAGGTGGGGCTGACTGTGTTTGTGTGTGTTTCAGGAGGTGGGGCTGACTGTGTTTGTGTGTGTTTCAGGAGGTGGGGCTGACTGTGTTTGTGTGTGTTTCAGGAGGTGGGGCTGACTGTGTTTGTGTGTGTTTCAGGAGGTGGGGCTGACTGTGTTTGTGTGTGTTTCAGGAGGTGGGGCTGACTGTGTTTGTGTGTGTTTCAGGAGGTGGGGCTGACTGTGTGTGTGTGTGTTTCAGGAGGTGGGGCTGACTGTGTTTGTGTGTGTTTCAGGAGGTGGGGCTGACTGTGTTTGTGTGTGTTTCAGGAGGTGGGGCTGACTGTGTTTGTGTGTGTTTCAGGAGGTGGGGCTGACTGTGTTTGTGTGTGTTTCAGGAGGTGGGGCTGACTGTGTGTGTGTGTGTTTCAGGAGGTGGGGCTGACTGTGTTTGTGTGTGTTTCAGGAGGTGGGGCTGACTGTGTTTGTGTGTGTTTCAGGAGGTGGGGCTGACTGTGTTTGTGTGTGTTTCAGGAGGTGGGGCTGACTGTGTTTGTGTGTGTTTCAGGAGGTGGGGCTGGGGAACATCGACCGCTGCAGGGGGTTCTCCTCACACCTGTTCAAGCTCCTCCTGAAGCAGAGACGCCGGCTGGCCAGGCTGACGGAACAGTGGGTGCACCTCAGGTCAGACCTCCACCCTCACCCTACACCCTCACCCTCCACCCTCCCCCTACACCCTCCACCCTCCCCCTACACCCTCCTCCCTCACCCTCCACCCTCCCCCTACACCCTACACCCTCCACCCTCACCCTCCCCCTACACCCTCCACCCTCACCCTCCCCCTACACCCTACACCCTCCACCCTCACCCTCCTCCCTCCCCTTCCACCCTCACCCCCCAAGCCACCATCTGCTCCTCCAGTTACCCACCAACTCTGCTCTCATACTGGATGTACAAACATCCTCACAGGCTTGTTGCTGGTGTGCTCCCCCCTCTCCCCTCCCTCACACACAGGAGGTTAACCACCAGCGTTCAGGGGATCCAGGCCAACCTCCAGAGCCAGGGCCCAGACGCAGGAGGTCTTCCCCCTCAGGTCGCCCTCCAGGGCTGGGTGTCCCGGGCCCAGGGTCTGGCCTCCCAGTGTGCCACCCTCCTCCAGCAGCTGGCCTGGCTGCTCCAGTGCTGCCCGGAGAACCACCACCACCCAGGCCTGCAGGACACGGAGGGGGCAGGCGGCCTGGCGGAGCCCAACCTGAGGTGCCCTACTCCCCTGGCGGCCCAGCGCCAGCCCCTTGGCTGTCTGATGAGGAGGGGAGACCCAGGCTGGTGCCAGCTGAGCCAGCGCGTGGCAGCCATGCTGGCCCAGACCCAGGCCCTGAAGGAGGAGCTGCAGGCAGTAGCACAGCAGTCCACACAGGGGGCGCTGCACACCTGGTGAGCGCACATACCCACACCTCATTGCTTCTACAGTGTGTCTTCTAATGTATGTTCCGGTCTTTAAACAAGATGACAAAAAGACGTTGTTGTTGTTGACAAAGCCCCTCCTTCACCTCCATCCCCACAGGAGCCATTTTGCCACGTGCTGTTCTGGTTTGGACCGGCTGGGCTCGGTGGCGGGCCAGATGCTGTCCGTGGAGCAGCTGTTCACCCCTGCGGGGCCTGAGGGCCCTGCAGGCTCCCAGCCTGGCCTGGCCTCCAGCCTGCGCTACATCAGAGGAGAGGTGGAGGCCTGTCTCACAGAGTTCACCACCTGGAAGGCTCAGCACCTCTCCCTGGGCCACGGGGGACACACAGGTAGGCCTGTACGCATGTGAACAGGAAGTAACACACCAGCGTTTTTATATCAATTTGATCATTGAATACGAATAAAATAAATATTGTATGTATGGAAAAAGTATCCTATGAGTTGGACACCCATGATTTATGTCATAAATAAACTTGTATCTGTCCCTCATGGCTTCACAGGGAGCCAGCAGGACTTTGGCTCTGAGTTCTCTGGCGAGCTGGAGAACACCATCAACATGGTGCTGTTAGCCATCCAGACCCTGGTGAAGAGGAGGGAGGGTGAGGCCAAGGGAGAGCAGCACGCGGGCGCCAAGAGAGGTGAGAGGCTCCAGCCTGGTGGTTAGCTCCAGCATCCTCCCTGTTCACTGTGGGTGAACTCACCCTGCTGTCTGGACTGAGGAGTGGGGGGGGGAATCTTCCAGCACCTGGAAGTGAGATCATCGAGATTAGAACCCTAACCATGATGGTCTCGGAGGTGTGGGGGTGTTGATGCGGCTGCCTGCTGTGCTGTGTCCAGAGAGCGAGGAGGAGGAGGCTGCGGAGGACCTGCTGAAGCCCGGACACCTCAGCCGCCTCCTGGAGGAGGAGCTGGCGGGGGAGCTGGGGTGTCTGGCCCTGGGGGACGTCAGCGCCGCTCTGGAGCAGCTGCTTAACAGACTGGCAACACACAGAGAGACCTGTCCTTCACAGCAGCTACATGTACGTGCTCACATACTCACAGTTCAATTCAATTTTCTTAGACATAGAAGAATAATGGTGTTCTTTGAAGTGTGTTAACTCCCAGTGTGTGTGTGTGTGTGTGTGTGTTCAGGAGCTGACTGAGGCGTGTGTGTTGCTAGTGCGTCTGGAGCCCATGCTGGGTGTGTACTCTGAGCTGGTGCGCTACTACCTGGCCGTGTCTCTGGGAGCCCACAGGAGCACCGGCAAGCTGCTGTCAGTCCTGGCCAGCATCTTCACCGAGCTGGCTCAGAAGGTAGCGCCCTCCACCTCCCCTTACACCTCCCCTTACACCTCCACCTCCCCTTACACCTCCACCTCCCACGCGAAGGGGAACCTTGCTCTGAGTTAACGGCTGACTGTGATGGTTCCTCCTCTGTGCGCAGGGCTTCTGCCTGCCCCAGGAGCTGATGGAGGGAGGAGACGGAGAAGGAGCCACGGACTTCCATGACTACGAGGGTGGAGGCATAGGAGAGGGGGAGGGAGTCAAAGACGTCAGTGACAAGATCGAGAACGAAGAACAGGTGATGTGTGCCCGAAGGGCAGGTTTCATGCAGGACGAACGCTAGCCCTCCATGCTGTCCTGACCCCTGTGCGTCCTGACCCCTGAGTGCGTCCTGACCCCTGAGTGCGTCCTGACCCCTGTGTGCGTCCTGACCCCTGTGTGTGTCCTGACCGTTGTGTGCTTGTGCAGGTGGAGGACACCTTCCAGGAGGGTCAAGAGAAGAAGGAGGAGGAGCAGGATAAGAAGAACATCAAAGAGGAAGATAACGCCATCGAGATGTCGGAGGACTTTGATGGGCAGATGCATGATGGGGACGAAAGAGAGCCAGGTAGGGCACCTGCTGGGTCACCTGCTGGGTCACCTGCTGGGGCAGAGCTGGGTCACCTGCTGGGGCAGAGCTGGGTCACCTGCTGGGTCACCTGCTGGGGCAGAGCTGGGTCATCTGCTGGGGCAGAGCTGGGGCAGAACTGGGTCAGAACTGGGCACTCCTCCAGGCTTGGATGTCACAGTGTTCCTCTTGGTCTGTGTTTAGGTGAGGAGTCGGAGGAGTCAGACAAGGAGGATGAGGAAGAGCTGGATAAGAAGATGGGCGACCTGGGCGAGGGTCAGACTGACACCCTGGACGAGAGGATGTGGGGGGATGATGAGGAGGATGAAGATCTGGAGGGCAGCGACAAGGAGGAGGAGTCTGGCCAGGGAATGGACCAGGTATGTACAAGGAGCTTAGTTCAAGATGATCCTACTGACTCACGTCAGGTTGAGGAGCGTAGCTTGCCACTTGCTTAATCTGTTTGCTTATCCGCATGTTCCTTTTTGGTATTTCTGTTTTAGGGCGAATCGGAAATGGTTGCCAAGGACGACAACCTTGATGCAGCCGACCCCAACAAAGATCAGAAGAACCAGGACAAAGACCAGTCGCTGGAGGATGAGGAGAAGGAGAAGATCCACGAGCAGGGAGATGAGGTGTGGCTCGGACGTCTTGATGTACCTGCTTGTGATTAGCAGAGCGAGAGAGAGAGTCTCTGTTATATCTGTGCTGCTGCTGTATTTCAGCGCGAGTTCGACGAGAACGAGGTTGACCCCTATCATGGGAAACAGGAGAAGAAGCCAGAGCCTGATGCCATGGACCTGCCGGATGACCTCAACCTGGACCAGGAGGACGACCAAGCTGGGGACGAGGGCGAGGGAGACGGTACGGGGTCAGGGGTCAAACTAAGGGTGGAGTTGATTGGGCTTAGACCAATCAGAAATACCTATTTTCTCTTTCCTTCCAGAAGAGAATCCTTTCGACATTGATGAGAAGCCCATGGACCTGGATAAGGAGGGAGGAGAGGAGGAGGGAGAGGAGATGGGAGGAGAGGAGGGAGCAGGAGAGACGGACGCTGAGCAGCCAGGAGAGGAAGAGTGCAAGGAGCCAAAGACTGAGGAGGAGGAGGAGCAGGAGGGAGGAGGAGAGAAGCCAGAGGAGGACAGTGAGCCTGGAGTCAAGGAAGAAGAGGAGGAGCAAGAAAAAGATCAAGGACAAGAGGCGGGAAAAGAGAAAGACCTGACTATCCCAACAGACAAAGGCCAGAAACCAAAGGTAACTGAAACTCTCATTTACCACCTACAGAAAACGGTATTGTGCGTGCGTGCGTGCGTGCGTGCGTGCGTGCGTGTGTGTAGAAGTAACCAAGTCTCTGTGGTGTCTTCAGGAGGAGGAGGAGGGGGTGGGTGAGGACGAGGAGCAGCCGGAGGCGGTGAAGAGGGAGGAACACGCCACAGACGGCCAGACAGGAGAGGAGAACGTCCAGAGCGACACAGCTGTGGAGCTGGCAGGAGAGGCGTCAGAGAGAGACCAGGCTAAAGAGGTACGGCACACAAACACACGCACACACACACACGTTAGGATCATTCTTGTGAGGACCTACAATTGACTTCCATTCAAAATTATGTTCTCTCTAACCCTTAACCCTAACACTAATTCTAACCCTATCTATTAAACTCCCTGGACAAAGCATTTGACCTTATGGGGACCAGCAAAAGGTCAAGTTTGACCAGTTTTACTGTCGTAAAAGTCCCCACAAGGGGATAGAAATACCAGCACACACACACACACAATAGTCCCAGCCACCGATGTGTGACTTGTGTCCCCAGGAGCACGGTAGCGGGGCAGCGGATGCCAGTCAGACTGAGGGCCACGAGTCCAAGCTGACAGCCAGGATGGCCTCACAGAGACAGAGTCAGAGCAAAACACAGGTACGACTCAGAGGAGCGTGGAAACACCAGTCAAACCAGACCTGGGGTGTTTCTCTCCCTGACCTAGAAGCTCTCTCTGTGTCTCTCTCTCTCCTCTATCCTCTCCTGTTCCAGAGCTTCAAGAGGAAGCCGGGCCGGGCGGACAACGAGCGCTCAACCGGAGACGACAGCGAGCGCGTCAACAAGCGCCTGCGTACGGTAGAGAGCAGCCAGGAGCGACGCCAGGACACCAAGCAGCCGCCAGCACAGCAGGAGTCCGACCTGTACGAGCACATCAAGCAGGGAGAGACGGGCTACGACAAGCAGACATACGGTCAGACACCACCTCTCTGTACTCTGGGACTAAATACTGTTTAGTTTTATGTTTTAAAGTAGCCTTCCTCTAACGGCACTTTCAAATAACTCTGAGAGCTGATTGGCTCCCACGCCGTGTGTTGTTTGACAGATGTGGCCAGCGCAGAGCAGCAGAAACCAGCCGGTCCACAGCACGACTCGGACCCAGACGACGATGACGTTGCCATGGACACGGAGGACCAGGAAGAGGACCTGCAGGCTGCGGATGCTCAAGAGTTGAAGCCCGAGCAACTAGACTCTACTAAAGGATCCCAGAAAGGTGCCCTGTTCATCCCCTCATCATCCCATTCTGCTCCGCACAGCTTAGACATGTGTGTCTGTCTGTGTTGTAGCTCATGCAGTTTCCCCTTGTGTAGGACTGGACAGTGGAGATATGGAGGCCAAGAGACAGGGAGAGGAGGAAGAGAAGCGATGGAAAGACAGAGAGAGACTGGAGGAGGAAGAGGAGAGACCAGAGAGGAGCACAGAGTCCACCATCCACACAGTCCCTGACCTGCTGATGGAGACCCAGCGGGCTGCACCCCCCGACCCGGACCAGCTGAGGAGGGAGATGGAGCTGCAGCTGGAGTCCTGGCAGAGACAGGCTCCAGGAGACCACGAGGAGGTGCACACATACACACACACACCACTAGTACTGGGGAGTCAGGTGGCTGAGTGGTGAGGGAATCGGGCTAGTAATCCGAAGGTTGCCAGTTCGATTCCCAGTCATGCCAACTGACATTGTGTCCTTGGGCAAGGCACTTCACCCTATTTGCCTCGGGGGGAATGTCCCTGTACTTACTGTAAGTCGCTCTGGATAAGAGCGTCTGCTAAATGACTAAATGTAATGTAATGTAGTACACACACAACACTAGCTGTCACAGCATTGTACTTTCATATGTAGATACACACCTAGATCAAAGCCTTGGTTGTTGGCTTTAGACCGTTTGTTCTGTGTCGTCTGACCCTTGTCCTGTGTGTCCCTGTGTGTCCCTGCGTGTCCCTGCGTGTCCCTGCATGTCCCTGCGTGTCCCTGTGGTCCAGGAGAGTGCGGCGGCTGCCATGTGGCACCAGTACCAGACCCTGACGTCGGGCCTGTCCCAGCAGCTGTGTGAGCAGCTCCGCCTCATCCTGGAGCCCACACGCGCCGCCAAGCTCAAGTAAGCAACGCCTTCCCAGGACCTCCACGCCACAGTTGTGGTCATTGTTGATTTGAGTCTTCCGTTCTCAAAACTGGATGGATTCTGTGAAACGACACTTTCTTTGGAGGGTGCGTTTTTTTTTTGTTCCTGTTCTTTTAAGGAGCTCGTCTTTTCTTTCTTCCTCTCTTCTTGGACCACAGGGGAGACTTCCGCACAGGCAAGCGCCTGAACATGCGCAAGGTCATCCCCTACATTGCTAGCCAGTTCCGCAAAGACAAGATCTGGCTAAGGAGGACCAAGCCTAGTAAGAGGGAGTACCAGATCTGCTTGGCTGTGGATGACTCGTCCAGCATGGTGGACAACCACTCCAAACAGGTAGGAGAATCCAGCTAGAGCCCTGGGTGGCTCAGAACTTGATATTTTCTGAAAGAAAGTTTTGAAATGTTGAAAGAATATTTTCCCCAAAAAGTTTTTGAAAAAACTTAACTTTTGGTGTTTAGCGTGTGGGTGGGTGGGAAAAAAAAATAGCGAAAGAAACGTTTTTTTTTTTTTTTTTTTGGGAAAGGTTGATAAAATATTTTCAAAAAGGTTTTGAACAAATATTTTCTTTAACTTTTGGTGTTTAGCGTGTGGGTGGGTGGAAAAAAAAAATAGCGAAAGAAACTTTTTTTTTTTTTTTTTTTTGGGAAAGGTTGATAAAATATTTTCAAAAAGGTTTTGAACAAATATTTTCCAACAAAGTTTTGAAAGGTTGGAAAAAAGCATTCAAAAAAAGCTGATGGGTTGATAAAACATTTTCAAAAAAAAATATAAACTTTTTTTGTGAGCCAGTCAGGACCGCGTCTGCTGCTCATAACCCAACATGTTTCCTGTGACTTGCAGCTGGCGTTCGAGTCCCTGTCTGTGATTGTGAACGCCCTCACTCTCCTGGAGGTGGGCCAGGTGTCGGTGTGCAGGTAACATGCTCGCTCACCCCTAGAGGGAGTCTATGACCGCTACTTAGAAGTACTTCTACAATTCCTAACTCAACAAAAAACATTATTATTTTCTTCTTCTTCTGTCAGTTTCGGCGAGACTGTGCAGCTGCTCCACCCGTTCCAGCAGCAGTTCACTGACGAATCAGGCGCCAGGATCCTGAGGCTTTGCCAGTTCAAGCAGAAGAAGACCAGGATAGCTCAGGTGGAGAAATCTGACATCCATCCACCCCTTCTGATGACTTATGTCTTATAAAATATAATTGTAGAAATAGTTAATGATTTCTTCTTAACTTGTCATTAGTGGAACCCATCTATTTCTCCAGTTACTTGTTTGACTGTAGATGTCTGTTCAGACTAGACTGACCAGTGTTGTTTGACTGTAGATATCCGTTCAGACTAGACTGACCAGTGTTGTTTGACTGTAGATGTCTGTTCAGACTAGACTGACCAGTGTTGTTTGACTGTAGATATCCGTTCAGACTAGACTGACCAGTGTTGTTTGACTGTAGATGTCTGTTCAGACTAGACTGACCAGTGTTGTGTTTCCATCTGTCAGTTTTTGGAGACGTCAGCCGGCATGTTTGTAGCTGCGCGGCAGCAGACTCCTGGGACCATGCACACAGGTACGAAGCACCTCCAGCCTTCTCTTAACCCTCAGAAAATCACTCATCTCAAGATCTCCTTTCATCTGTCCACTGTAACATTTAACTCTGTTTCCATTAAAACAGACTGCCTGATTTCCTTTGTTAGGCTAGTGCTTTGGTTGGGGTGAGTTAGGAATCTCATTAGTCCTTAACCTCCAGTAATGAGAAAAGACATTCATGAATGCCTGCTGATTGCATTCACTTCTGAGCCTATTGGGTCAATGCCCTGGTTGTATCTGATGTCCAACAAACACGCCGTGTTAGCAGAGGGAGCTGGGAGAGCAGAGCCAGGTACTGTTATTGAAAGGAAGGCCATTGTTCCTCCCTACAGTGCCCACGGTGGAGTTAACGTTTCGTCTTTGTGGAACCGCGGCGCAGATCAGTGTAGAACCAGTATCAGGCTCCCTATGTGCTCCCCAGACTCCCAGAGGGGTGTAACCAGAGAGCCACAGACATTGTGAGACGGTCTACACTGGCTGACCTTTCTCTCCCTGACTCTCTCTTCTGCTCCCTCTCTCGTCCTTCTCTCTGGCCGTGTCTCTCTCTCCGCGCAGACACAGCCCAGCTGCTGCTCATCGTGTCGGACGGCAGGGGCCTCTTCCTGGAGGGGAAGGAGAGGGTGACCGCGGCAGTGCAGGCGGCTCGCAGCGCCAACGTGTTTGTCATCTTTGTGGTGCTAGACAACCCCAACTCAAGGGTAAGGGCCACTTGCCTGTATGAAACCAAGTTGAAGCGTGTGGTTGTGGGTGGTGAAGAAATCCTCCATGACAGGTGACTAGGTTGAAACCTTGTCCAGGCCTTGTCCTCTGAACGTTTGTCTCCTGGCTCTCTCGTGCAGGACTCCATCCTGGACATTAAGGTGCCCATCTTCAAAGGCCCGGGTGAAATGCCGGAAATCCGCTCCTACATGGAGGAGTTCCCCTTCCCCTTCTACGTCATCCTGCGGGACGTCAACGCCTTGCCTGAGACCCTGAGCGATGCACTGAGGCAGTGGTTTGAACTCGTCACGGCAACCGACCTGTAGGCCAGCGAGAAGCCATCCCAGGTGGCGGCATCGACACTGCACAAGGCCACTCTGCTGCTAGCCTCCTCTCTTGGACTCAAACACGGGACTCAAAAGACGGACTTGCCGCTGTACATGTGCCTTTATTTTCTTATTTTTACTCTCATTTTAGTAGACTCTATAGAGTTTGATAGCAACCTCTGACATTTCGTCTTTTGTCATCAGGGGAATTCTGGAAGTTCTTTTGTAACGTAATAAGGATTGCTGTAACTTGCACGTCTATAACAAATGATAGAAGCAAATGTGATCCCCCTTTGTGTGGAAAAACCTTGGTGAAGGTAAATACCTCTTTCCCCCTGTAATATACCCCTCCTTCACAATGTGTGGATGTTTCAGTGTTACATTGCTCATCAGCCCATTTCTGCTTAAATGTGAACACATGACTGACTGTGGGATAACTGACAGTTGTAAAATGTGTGTTTTTGCACACAATTTGTAAAAGAAACACCCCCCTACGTGGCAAATCATGGCAAAAAAAAAGAAGCATGTTGATATGTTCTAGATACATTTGAAATTACTGAAATGTGCCTTGAAGAAAGTTGCATCTCATTTTACACCATGTACTCAAAGAGCAGTTGTTTACCTCAGGTAAACGGTTAGGGGCCCAAATGTATCATTCTACCCAAAAATGAGGCCATTATTACTTGCAGTAAGATCCATGTAAAGGTCACAGGTTTTTAGAAAGCCAGTTCTTATGCACTTTGAAGCACAAGGACTGCTAATACCTATTTTGATAGAATCTCCAATAACTCATTTTCTGGTCTAGAAACATATCAACTAATCAGTTGTATTGACGACTTTCCCATATCACAAAGTAGTGCTAATGATTACAGAATGTTTGTGCATTGAAATGTTTATCATCAAGGTGTTTTGTAATGTGGACATGAATATAATCACACGTAGATTACATTCTAAAAAGTTGTTCCTTCATACCATCCATCAGTTAAACAATGCCATGACACAATAAAATGTATGAAAAAATAGAAACGTGTACAATTCGTCTTGAAGCCATGATACCCCAGCCCGCACGAGGGAGCCGTTGGGTTAGGTGAGTTGAAGAGGCCACAACAAGCGAAGCACAGTAGCCTAGCTAAGCTAGTAAGGCTAAACAACCGAGCAGAAGTTCAGTTACAACATGGCCATCTCAAGGTTACCTCATGCAGCGCTTACCCTGAAGCAGGTAGACTACCGTACCCAAGATTGAGCTTGCATTTACAAAAACATTTATATTCACAGTAACGTTGAGAGTATTCGTTCTTTAAAACTGAGTCAGCCTCGTCTCGCTGACATTTTGCAACTAGTAGCGTTTATGCTAGCATGCCAACTGACTTGAGCTAGGTAAGTTAACTGAATCGTAAAAGAAAACTTTACCTTTTTGTGTGCAGTTTTTACAGAGGCAGAAGGTTTTAGGTTTGTACAGAAACATGATGAAGACCATAAGGCAGGTACCTGACGAGGGGGACCGAAAATACCTGAAGGACTGGGCAAGGGACGAATTCAAAAGGAACAAGAATGCCACAAATCAGGTAACTTGACGAGCTCCAGCTGAATCGGTGTCCTGAGACTAATTATATTAGCAAAATTATAAGCAAATCATCTGTAATAATACACAAATCTCTCATCCCCAGGACGCGATCCGTATGATGATCACACAAGCAAACAATCATCTTGAGGACCTACAGAAATCTCTTGCGTTGGCTGGTAGAAGCTAGCTAGGCTAAACAAGTGACAGGCATTGGATGCCTAAAGACACTGCAGTGCTCATCTGAGAGCAAGCTCTGCGACTCTTCATTGAGCCGAGTATGTGTTGGATTAATACCTCATCGCCTGGCAAGAGAGGGACTTGGAACACATACTTTTTGCAAGGCCAACTCGTCCCTCCCCAAACCCTGACACCGACACTTTGTGGTGCGCAGTGTGACTGAGAAATTATGTTGTAATATATAAGTGATCAGAAGAGTGGTGATATCGTTATGCTCTTACAGTTTACTATCAATTCACATTGCGACTATTCTGCAAGACTAAGAGTTTATTTCTGTGCACTTTACATGATACATTTTCGCATGTTATGTTCTTGTTGAATATATTTTGCAACTGGCAAACAATGAAATGTCATTTCAACTCTTTTCTTTATAAAATACATTTTATTTTCTCCAAGCTTTGTCACATATAATCCATATTGATATTATCAACGAACATTATACAACTCATCATCATAAACAGAACCAATGACGCATGACAACTAGATAAAAAAAGACAGTATTTCGAGTAATACTGCAGGATGCGTATCAGCCATATTTTCATGCAAAGGGATCTCGTGTCAACATAAATCAAATTCGAATGCTGTGATGTTGCATTTCTTTTTTACCATCAAGGGAGGAGACAAGTCTAAATGTATACAAATGCTAAGTCTATGTTATGAAAGATCAAGTTTTCTTCAGTTAAGACATACAGTTTGGCTGTATTCACATGAGGTGTTCGCCCTTTAAGGTCACATATAAAGTTCCAGCCTACAGTGGTCAATACAAGCTTATTTTACCATCCTTTTCATTATCTCGACAGTCATGCTTCAAAAGATAGGCATGTGATGATTAAGTGGTTTTCTATTATATTTATTCTATTGAATAAATTGATTATAATTAATCCAGTAACATGTCAGAGCCATGTTTTCCCTCTTGCAGTTTCTTAACATGTCAATTTGAGAGTTGTGATTTAGTGTGTGTTAATGCCCTAAACTTTATCTGCAGTAAGTCTTCCTAAACGATAACGGCTGTGACTGATCCATCAACAACAACAACTATCATCTACTTGGGTCTTCACAGCACGGTACACACAAGCTGTCCTGCTCAAAGTTACACAATATTTACAATGCATCATAGTGCTGAACGTTCATGCCATATTGTGTCGATTTAAATGCTTGAGTTTTGGGCTATTGTTAGCAGGGAATGATTACAACAGAGATGACTCATTTTATCTTTTTTTAAGTAAACTTACTGAGCTCATCATTCTTTTCAAATGTAAAAGACAGTTGTTGTTCAGAGGGCTCTAGGTGAGCGTGTGTTGTGAGCGCCTGTTAGCTGTCGTCCTTGCGGTTGGTCCTCAGGAGTCGCAGTTCGTCCTCCAGGTAGGTGATCCTCTCCATCAGGGCGGCCCGGTCCGCCTGCGCCCTCTGCTCTGCCTGCCAGCGAGCCTCCTGGATCTTCCTCTCGTACCAGCGCTCCATCTGGGTCGACACCGCCTCGAAGAAGTACTGCGTCACCTCCAGGGCGTGCATGTTCTCCCTCTCCTGGGCGAAGGAGGGCTCTTTTCCTTTCTCCGCAAACACCTCCAGAGTCTGGGCCCCCCCAGGCTGCCCTGAGCCCCCCCCAGGCTGCCCTGAGCCCCCCCCAGGCTGCCCTGAGCCCCCCCCAGGCTGCCCTGAGCCCCCCCCAGGCTGCCCTGAGCCCCCCCCAGGCTGCCCTGAGCCCCCCCTGGCCATAGTTCTGCCCTGGGAATGCCTCTTGTGGTGTTTGCCCCTGTCCCTTCCTCGGTCCCGCTCATGTCTGCTGCTGCAGCGACGCCCCATGGCAGGGGACAAGCTGCCGGCCCTGGGGCCCCGACCGGGTCGGAGGTCTGGCTGCTCTGTGTGCTGCAGTCCCTGCTGCGGCCTCTGGGGGTCAGCAGAGGCAAGCAAGCGCTCCTTGGGACGGACGACTCGGGGAGACGGTGAGAGAGACTTGGCAGGAGACGGGGAAGAGAGCTCTGGCTTGGGATGTTTATCTCCATCTAACAGATGTCCAGGAGGGATAAATGAATGAGACCAAAAAAAAAACACTTCACATTCCATTTTACACCAAATCGTTTTTCAGTTATCTATAAGTAGTCTTGTAAGATTAACATGAAAAAAAATTGAATTAAAAAGGTCTGACAATTATAAATAATGAACACTATGCTACCATAAAAAATTTTCAGCGATAATGTGCTTTCTGCTGAATCCTGTTATTTACTTCAGAAAAAGGTCACGACAGAAGAATAATGTATTTGGATTACATAACAGCAGTTACATAAGCCTGTATTAGTTCAAAATGAGTTCACAGTATTTCTGCATGTGTGTGTATGAGTGTGCATGCATGCCTGTGTAATCGTCACGATAGGACTGGCGGTCAAACACCACCTCTGGAGACTCCACTGTGTCACGTTTGTAGTGTACCTGGAGAGGTGTCCACATGAATCACAAAATAGTGATTGGCGTTGCCTTCCTCTGAGGTACCTCCATAGGGCTCTCCCTCCTCAGGACCCAGCCCCTCTGGGGCGGCAGGGGCCAGGCCGTGGGTGCTGCCCCCGGGCCCAGCAGGCAGCACGGTGACCCCGGCAGGGTCCACCTCACACAGACCCTCGGCCATGGAGGAAGAGCGCTTCAGCAGGCCCTGACGGGGGTCTCGGTTGAAGCGGACCTCGATGTTCTGCAGCTTGGCCATGCACCAGCTTTTCAGCTCGTTGACCACTGACGCCTGCTTAAAAAAGACAAGGCCAGACGAGGGGGCAGTTAGTGACGAGCACAACATCGGGATGACATGGTCTCCATGTCTTCATGTGTAAGAAGCACTTTTCAATGAGCCATACATACTCCTCAGCGGTTGTTTTATCAG
This sequence comes from Osmerus mordax, assembly GCF_038355195.1. Taxonomy (NCBI): domain Eukaryota; kingdom Metazoa; phylum Chordata; class Actinopteri; order Osmeriformes; family Osmeridae; genus Osmerus; species Osmerus mordax. The sequence goes on along the minus strand of NC_090057.1, from coordinate 1,534,196 downwards.
ATATAACAAGCCTAGCTTTGGTGTGGTAGCTAGCTTTACCTGTCTCTTGTCCACCTCCAGCCTCTCTTCCATGGCTCTCTGGTCGATCCTGTGGAAACACTCTGTCCTCTCTGCTGACACCCTCTCCACCGTCATCTTATCAAGAGCACGGATCTGCAACCAATCAGGAGGCGCGTCGAGGTAAACATCTGAGAGGGGCAACGTCACTAATGCACCATGGAACCATGGAACACTTACACCTCTGCAGGTTCTCTTTCTGTTTACAGGGACATTTTCACCCTTGATTTAATCTTTTAGCTAGGCAAGATTCCACATCCATCACGCATGCCTGGTTTCAGAGCCGGGTCCAGGGTTGCCAAAAAGGGATGTAGGATGGATGCGAGGGTCTGTACCTGGTGCTTGTTCTTCCGATCCAGCTGACCCATCTTGTTGTTCATCAGGTCCTGGACGGTGCTGATCTCAGTCTTCATCTCCTCCTTGGTCGCTTCTAGCTGGTTCTCCAGCTTGTTGATGAGGGGCTCACAGCGACAGCCGTTTAGAGGGGCCTGGCACACAAGGGGAAGGACTAAGTAAGTAAGGGAGTCAGGTGGCTGAGCGGTTAGGGGAATCGGGCTAGTAATTTGAAGGTTGCCTGTTCGATTCCAGGCTGTGCCAAATGACGTTGTGTCCTTGGGCAAGGCACTTCACCCTACTTGCCTCGGGGGGAATGTCCCTGTACTTACTGTAAGTTGCTCTGGATAAGAGCGTCTGCTAAATTACGAAATGGAAGTAAGGTAAGGTCTCACATATTCATAGAAAAATAAAACAGTGTTTTCTGTAGCGCCTTAAAAAGTTGCATCTTTTTGATTCAGCATGCCTAAAATACTGAGACTAATATCCCCCTGTGGGCCAGAGGATGGGAGGCAAGCCGTCCTCAACAGTACCTGCATGACCTTGCCGTCCTTGCCGCGGTACAGAGTGTACAGCTGATAGGCCTTGAAGTTGTGTGGCAGGCCGGGGGCCGGGGGGGAGGAGCCTCGCAGTTTGGCCTTCCTTTTCCTCCCCTCGTCGTTGGGTTTGTTTTCCCGGCGACGGAGGGGCTCCGAGAGAGAAGGCTGTCAAAGAAAAGGCGCTACATCAATTACTGCACCTCGTCAATATAAAAAAACCTGTTATTTCACTGTAATGGCTTTGGTATTTGAGTACTGTACGGAGTTGCCCGTGACGTCATGACTGACCTTTTCTTTCAGCTTCCTGTTTTTAGAGCCTTTCCTGGCAGTGGTTTCTATGGTTTCGGTGTGCTTGCGGGCCGCCCTGTCACTGCTGTGGGTGTCGTCTGCAGCCGATGCACTGTCCTGTAAACAGCATGGACCAGCAGGGTCAACCATCAGGGCTCCACACTCACGACACCACACACTGGTCCCAGTCTCCTGCCTACTGAGAGGATGGGCCTGCTGCTGTACCTTGCTGGGCAGCATGGCGTCCCTGGGAACTGACTGGGCTCTGCGCTCGGCCTTCAGCTTGTCCCTCCTCTTCCTCACACTCCTGCCCCGGGCGAAGCTCTGCACCTGCACGCACAAACACGTGCATCCAATATGCATGTACACAAACAATAACAAGTCTGCAATTTAGGACATGGAGCCATTCAGTTAAATATTTACAGGATGAAAAAGGGAAACAGTAGGAAAGCGGCGTATTCTATACTGCGTTCAGCCTCGCAGCCTTCCTGAGTGCTAGGCTGTCTCCCTATAGCAGAATACTGCCTGTACTTGAAACACTTTTACAGCCGGCCTACAGGAATGATGTCAGATAAGCCTGAGATAGATGAAAAGCAAAGTCAAACTGCAGGGTCGTAACTCAAGTCCCAACAGAAACATGAATGCTTCTATAGATACAGAACCACATGGCTAGATAGAGATGGTGCAGAGTTCAACACTGTTCGTGGCCCTGCTGGTGAGATGTGGAGACTGTGCTGGTGAGACTGTGCTGGTGAGACTGTGCTGGTGAGACTGTGCTGGTGAGACTGTGCTGGTGAGACTGTGCTGGTGAGACTGTGCTGGTGAGACTGCGCTGGTGAGACTGTGCTGGTGAGACTGCGCTGGTGAGACTGTGCTGGTGAGACTGTGCTGGTGAGACTGCTGGTGAGACTGTGCTGGTGAGACTGTGCTGGTGAGACTGCGCTGGTGAGACTGTGCTGGTGAGACTGCGCTGGTGAGACTGTGCTGGTGAGACTGTGCTGGTGAGACTGTGCTGGTGAGACTGTGCTGGTGAGACTGCTGGTGAGACTGTGCTGGTGAGACTGCGCTGGTGAGACTGTGCTGGTGAGACTGCTGGTGAGACTGTGCTGGTGAGACTGTGCTGGTGAGACTGTGCTGGTGAGACTGCTGGTGAGACTGTGCTGGTGAGACTGTGCTGGTGAGACTGTGCTGGTGAGACTGCGCTGGTGAGACTGTGCTGGTGAGACTGTGCTGGTGAGACTGCTGGTGAGACTGTGCTGGTGAGACTGTGCTGGTGAGACTGTGCTGGTGAGACTGTGCTGGTGAGACTGCTGGTGAGACTGCTGGTGAGACTGTGCTCTCACCTGAGGAGCTTTGGTCAGGAGAAGAGCTACATCTGGGTTGTTGTGTTCTCTAGCCTGGTCCAGCGCAGTCTGACCTGCCTACACACACACACAAAGACACAAAGACACAGTGAGAAATGACTCAGAACATCCTACTTAAAAAAAGAAAGAAAATAAATGTCAGTCTGTCCTAGAAGAGGCTGTCCTGAGGGCGTCACTCACGTTGTTGAGAATGCTGCCGTCTGTTCCCGCCTCCAGGAGAAGACGCACAGTCTTCTTATGATTCAACGCAGCTGCAACATGCAGCGGTGTGTCCCCAACCTGAGAGACAGAGAGAGGAGAGAGACGGAGAGAGAGGGGGAGAGAGACAGAGAGACAGAGAGAGGAGAGAAACAGAGAGGAGAGAGACAGAGAGAGGAGAGAGGGGGAGAGAGACAGAGAGACAGAGAGAGAGAGAGAGGAGAGAGACAGAGAGAGGAGAGATACAGAGGAGAGAGAGAGACAGAGAGAGAGGGGGGGAGAGGCAAAGAGATAGAGTTGAGATGAAAAGAGAGAGTGGAGTACTATAAATCCACCCTATTCTTACGCTTCTATGAACAAGTATAAATAAACACTAAAACTGCCTGCCTTGGCTTTCAAAAGCTACCCACCACAATAACATGTCCAGCATAACCCAGAGGCACAATAACACTTACTCAAGAGATTGACCCAAACAAATAATATTTTTACGTTTCGAAGAAGCCTATGGCCCTGCAGTGTCCTTCCGCGGCCCCAAACACGGACTGACCTTGTTCCTTTCCGACACAGAGCAGAAGGCTCCCAGCAGGATCCGGATCATGGTCACATGGTTGTAGCGGCCGGCCACATGCAGGCAGGTGTCACCTACCTAGAACACAGGGAAGACAGCAGCACAGTCAACAGCTGAGCGGCGGAGATGTCTCCTCAGGGCTTAAGGTTCCCTGAAGATCCCAAAGCACTGGAAGACTGAGCCGATCTGGGGGCGCCTTCGACGACTAGCGCCACGGAACGAGAGGCTTCCTCCTGGCAGAAGCTCCCCACCCCTGAGAGCACGGTTGAAGTGCAAATGAGGGAGGCGGCACGTTCCATAATTAAGCGACGATTCAGCCATGCGAGGTCTGTTGTGGCGGCGGTAAACTGTGGAGAGGTGGCTGTCAGCCTGGATCGTTTCAGCTGGGGCTTCTGAATAGAAGAGTACTCAACCCAGAGGAGGAAAGGAGGAGGGGGGGAGGAGAGGAGGAAGGGATGGGAAGAGGAGGGGGGAGGAGAGGAGTGGAGGAAGGGATGGGAACAGGAAGGGGGAGGAAAGGAGGAGTGGAGGAAGGGATGGGAACAGGAAGGGGGAGGAAAGGAGGAGTGGAGGAAGGGATGGGAACAGGAAGGGGGAGGAAAGGAGGAGTGGAGGAAGGGATGGGAACAGGAGGGAGGAGGAGAGGAGTGGAGGAAGGGATGGGAACAGGAGGGAGGAGGAGAGAAGGACTCACATGGTTCTTGCTGTCGGGCCGGGAGCCTCCTAGCAGCAGCACTTTGGAGCTCTGAGCATGACCGTTCTGACAGGCCAGGTGGAGGGCTGTGTTCCCTGCCTGGAGAGGGGGACAGAGAGAGGGAAGGAAGAGAAAGATGGAGAGGAGAGAGACAGGAAAGGGGAGCGAGAGAAAGAGAGAGGGAAGGGGAGAGAGACAAAGAGAGGGAATGAGAGAAAAAGAGAGAGGGAAGGAGAGAGAAAGATAGAGACAGGAAAGGGGAGCGAGAGAAAGAAAGAGAGGGAAGGGGAGAGAGAGAGACAAAGAGAGAGAGGGAAGGAGAGAAAGAGGGAAGGAGACAGAAAAAGACAGAGGCAAAGGTAGAGAGTCATGAAGGGACCCCTGTTTAACTGTTATCTGAAGAGTATAGCTGTACCGTAGAGCTAACAAACATACCTTGTTTTTAGCATGGACGTTAGCTCCAGCCTTGACCAGCAGTTTGACAGACTGGCTAAAGCCATGCCACGAGACCTCATGCAGAGCAGTGTTACCATCCTGTAACACACACACACACACACACACTTTAGTGTTTTGACCTGAGCTTTGGAATAATAATTTTGATGAGTCATCCTTCTGCAACTCTGCATGTTCTGCATCTAGGTCTAAATACCTCACTTAACCTCTCTCTGTAAATCGTAGATTAGAGACATATCTGAAGAGTCTGTGTGCAGAACATGAACATAAATACACTTTGTATCCGGAAAGACCATGGCCGTTTCTGCTGGGAATAGGGGTTAAGCAGATTACAAAGCCCCATGTTTTCATTATGGATTGTCAAATAGTTTTAGTGCTAGATGTCTTTTTGTTCAGTTTAAAAATCCCTCTAACCATGTTTGAGTGCAACCGAGCTGTAAGCGTTTGTGTGTAGTTTGCGGGTATGTGCAAGAGAGTGTGTGTGTGTTACCTTGTCCTGTCTGTCCAGAGCACACCCTTCCTGGACGAGAGCAGAGAGGACGTCTGTGTGTCCCACCACAGCTGCTCTGTGTAGCGCTGTCTGTTCCCCCTGACAACCACACACACACACACACACACACAGCCTGGTCAGCTTGGAACCTCACACACCCCACCACACACAAACTTATTCACTCTTCCAAATCTATTTAAACTGACATAACAAGATAACTGTGATTGGTTGATGTTTTAGTAGGCTGGAGGGGGGGGAGGAGAGGGGGGGGAGCTGTAGCCCAGCATCCACTTGTTATTACTGGAACAGCTCATGCACCACTGATGTTATAACAGCTCAGTCAGCGCAGTGTGATCCCTGGTAGGGTTCCACATGAACAGAGTCCACTACTGGACAGATTATCCACACGAAGCACAGCAGCAGGCGAGAGGCACACAGCTCAGCTACACATTTATGCTCGACCATAAATGGAATTCCTGCTCCCCTTCCGCGTTAACCTGCAGAGGAACCCTGCTGAAGCCAGGGATGAGAAGCAGGAAGATGTTCAGCAGGGCGGGATCAGCACAGGTTGGGGGGGTAGAGGTTTCGAAGACAGAAAGACAGAGCTGAAAGTGTCGTTTCCCCTGAGGTGGAGGGGAGGGTCATTCCAAGCGAGATAAGAAGCTGGCGTGCCCAGCACCAGAGGCGTGCAGCAGCAGTAGGAGGAGACAAGGGAGTAACCAGGGGTGGAGGGGCGGTGGGGTGGGGCAGGGGAGCAATGTCCACTGGCTCAGAGTAGGTTTCTCTAACCTCCTTCACTCTCCCTGCTCTTCCAGGCTCTTTCCCGGCCTTCCTCCACTGAAGTCTGTCTCTCCCCTCCTCCTCCTCCTGCCCCTCCTGCCTGGTCCCCCTGGCCACTGAGGACGTGCTGTGGCCCGTTCGGGAGCTCAGAGACCAGAAGGAGAGGATTTGGGAGCGCCAGAGGCCTGGGCCTGGATCTGTGGGGAGGGGGGAGGAGCCGCGCCCAGAGGCCGACCCCGAAGGAGGGCTGCCGGCTCCAACTAGCTCACAGTCCCAATAATCCCACTCTAGACCACTGGAGGTCATTACGCTGATTGTCAAGTCGGACACTGCAAGCCTCACTAGTGCACGGCCACAGGAAGCCCCGGCCCAGCCCCACAAACGTCCTGATCCCAGTCCTGACTGCAGGAAGCATGTGAGCGTGGAGAGCAGGACGGCTGGCGTGTCCGCAGCCAGGAGGGCTACTTACGTCGTCCTGGATGTCCAGGTCACAGCCGGCCTTCAGCAGAATGCGCACCACCTCAATGTGGCCCTTGTAGGAGGCCAGGTGCAGAGGACTTCGGCCGTACTGTGGGAAACAGAAAACACACTCTGTCACAAAGAAAAGAGGGAGCCATGGACAGGAAGCACGAGATGTTTCCACCACGAGGAGAGCTGTCTGAAGACAGGCAGAACGTGCTGACAGACACTACCGATGGAGAGAAAGAGGGACAGAGAGAGAAAGGGAGAGAGATTAACAGAAAGAGAGAGAAAGAGAGAGTCCCAGTGTGTAGATTTACAGGTCAGACACATCCCTACAGCGTGGCAGAGCCATCTGTCAGGAGCTCTGAGACCCATCTGAATAATGAGTCACAAGTAAACAAACAAATGTTTAATCCATCGGTTTAAGAGAAGGCCATGGAGCATCCACAGCAGCTGCTGAGCCCCGCACTCCCTCAGGGTGAGCCCCGCACTCCCTCAGGGTGAGCCCCGCACTCCCTCAGGGTGAGCCCCGCACTCCCTCAGGGTGAGCCCCGCACTCCCTCAGGGTGAGCCCCGCACTCCCTCAGGGTGAGTCCCGCACTCCCTCAGGGTGAGCCCCGCACTCCCTCAGGGTGAGCCCCGCACTCCCTCAGGGTGAGCCCCGCACTCCCTCAGGGTGAGCCCCGCACTCCCTCAGGGTGAGCCCCGCACTCCCTCAGGGTGAGCCCCGCACTCCCTCAGGGTGAGCCCCACACTCCCTCAGGGTGAGCCCTGCACACCTCTTACGCTGATGCAGTGATGTGTGGGAGGATGATTGCGACACCTTTCATACTCAACAAGAAATAGGAATTTGAAAGAGGATTAGGTTGAGCTAATGTAAACTCACGGTTAGCCTATTCCTAAAACATCACACCGTGACATCCGACCAGGGCTTCTAATTTAGGATTACTATAGGATGTAGAAACAAGAACTAGCTCTTCCTGAGAAGAATGCAGCAGCAGCCTACCGTATTGAACCAGCCACCTGTGTTAACACAATGAAGTTATAGGACAGGTGTGGATTCACAAAGAAACACATTAACACAAGCACACAACACCCCCCCCCCCTTAAACTCTTATTAGCAGTTCCTCTTGAAAGCCCTCCATTAAACTCTGGCTCCAATAACAGGGGAGGTGGGGGGCGGGGGCAGGGGGGCGTTCGGCCTCCGCAGGTGTGGCTCTGCCTCTCCTCCTGCCCTGCCTGGCAGTCCTGTTCCTGGGGTAGAGTTTCACCGGCCCAGACCTGGAAGACTACCATGGTACTGGCTTAGGTAAACAGTCAGTCCAGGAAGGTGGGGAGGGGGGTCAGTCTCCATAAGACTGGACAGGTACTTCTCTCTCCCCCTTTCTCCCTCTCTCCCAAATGGCTCTCTCTTTATCTCTTTACCTGGGTGAGGCTGAATCTCAGTTCTTTTTATTTCAATCTTCCAACCCGTGCTCTCTTTCTTTCTTGTCTAACTTTCTGACTCACTCTATCGCCCTCTCTCTCTTTCTTCAGCTTTTGTTTAAACAGTTACCGCATCTCTTTCTCAGGCCTGAACGGTCCAACACCCAACACTTTACCTCTCTCTCCCCAGCACCGCAGAGGAATTTCCATCTGAAACTCGATCCCCCTATTCCTGGGTTAAGCCGTTATCATGGCAACCTGCCAAAACCACAAAATACCAACAGCAACAAATATATCAAAAGAGGGCCACTAGCCCTTGCAGGAAATATGTAACCGATATGACTATGAACAAGATTAAATACCCACTGACAAAGGATTCAAGAATACCAAAATATTTTACGCAAAATGTAAATAAGGGTTTTGGGAAGATTTGGGATCCAATAAAAAACTCAACGTGGTATAAGATTAAAGACAAATAGAACCGATTCCAAATAGGATTCACTGTGTGCCCACTGATGAGTTCAGTTATGGCATTGAGAAATCATTTTAGTACCCAGCAAGAAGCCTGAGCTGTGGGCCTTACTGGCCAGTATCACATTACAGCCAAGAGTCCATAAAGATAAAAAGCTTGTCTAGATCTAAGGATGACCTACATTCTTCAATGTAGGTCTATCTTAATTCCACTGCTGCTCTCCCTCTCAGACAAGCTGCTCACATTCTGCTACAGTAGCACATGACTTCAATCAAGCACGTCTTCCTGTAAAATGTCACAAAATAAAACCTTGGCACAGGGATTCTGTATATCCAGCAGAGCTACTGCCCTCACCAGTGTGCTCTTGTGACTGTGGACTGGACGTCATGTAGCTTGTACATGAAAGCTTGCCTCTCTGTTGTGTGTCCTGTGTGAAAACAGAGCTTCACATCGTGCTGATGGCGTTTGTATACCCAGATGTTCTCTCCACAGCTGTGATAGCAGATAAACACATGGAACATTGACAAAGCGCCCTCACACACACACACACACACACACACACACACACACACGGTGTAACTCAAACAAAGAATCCCTCACATAGCTTTGCTCTTTCTTTTTCAGCCAGTGCCACAAAACAGCACTTTTTCTCTCAAATCACAATAATGACATTGTCTGGACTGTCTTGATAACCCCATGGCTCACTGATGACACATGTGGGAACCGACTAGTCTATTTACATGTTTATTTACAAATATCCAACGCTCCATTTGAGGTGTAATTCCTGAACACTGGTCAGGATTAGCAAGTTCACACTGCCTTGGCCCCACTAGCACTGTTACGGCTGACTTTCTAATTAGAGCATGAACAGCACGTGTGTTTGTGGTTTCCACAGGCAGACACAGTGAACGTGAGCCATAACACAAGCACCATTCACAACAGAAACCTACATATCACACCTACACGACCACTACCCGTGAATACAACAGACCGTCAAGACAACCAGCACACATCCTTCAACTAACACAGCCTCCCCCCCCACCCAGCATCCTCTCCCCCTCCCCCCCTCTCACCGCCCCTCCTCCCCCTCCTCCTCCTCCTCCCCCCCCCACCCCCTTCCTCCTCCCCTTCCTGCACTCACCTTGGTGACGGCTACTTTGGCGCCCTTGTTGATGAGCTGCACCACATTGTCGGCCTGGCCCTTGTGGCAGGCTACCAGGAGGCGCTCGGACAGTGCGAGGACCGCAGCTGCATCCTGCTGGCTCATGAAGCAGGGCGAAGGGGGCGGGGCTGGGGGCGGGGTCTCCAGACACGGTGCTCCGGGGCGGGGGGGGGGGGGGAGAGGGAGGTGATGCCCGCACCCGACTAACTCATGACCCTCCCTGGGACGAGTGTCTGGGCTCGGCGGCGCGCGGCGGCGGGGGAGAGAGAGCGGGCGTTCCTGCCTCGGCGTGTCGGGCGACGCGAGGCCCCTCCCTCATGTCCTCCTCAGCTCCTGCAGGACCACAGGAAACACACGGGCGTGAGCGCCGGCTCGGCACGTGGCAAACAGGAAGGCCGAGGGAGAAAGGGGGAAACACTGGTTTGAGGATTCAACAGGAGTGACATCATCGCTCCTGCGCTCTCTGAACCTGGAGGGAACACATGGGCTTCCTGACCGGGTGAACAACAGATATTCTATCCTTACTGGTCTGTGTCAAAGGCAGCACATCTGGTTAATCGTTCACTCTCTGTCAGACAACAGATAGCGCTTTCCGTACCGCACCACGACGGCAAGGTCATAAACACAGCCATAAACACTCAGACTTGTGCGGTGGGCGAAGTGAAAGTTGGTGTAACCGCAGGCAGAGTGACTCAGAGGAAGATGGCTGCTCATCTAACTAGCATCATTACAACCCATCAACATGCTGAACTGTCAGGTGTGTATGCGTCAGACCAGACTCATGAGAACTGTCCAGCAATTATCCATGACAGCATATCAAACCTCTTGTAAACCACAGGGCGGCTGTAGACAGACAAGATACGCAAGACTGTTTTCAGTCACGCTTGTTAAAACTAAATGGGCTGTCAACAACTCCAAATTCCCATATAACTAAGCGTGCTAGGGAAGGTGTGTTGAAAGGACAGGCAGAGGTTTGACAGCTTGTATGGTCTGTGTTCTGTCATGACAGATAAAGCAGAAATAAGATAAGAAACCCATAATGATCAAGAATCATTGTCTACTTCATTGGACACATTCTCTACCCATTTGCCTGCCTTAAAAACACATGGTTTTACAAATTCAGAAGGTTGTTTATCGAGGCAAGAGGTGAGCAGATCGTGTCGCTGGTATTTTCAATCTAGGTCACGCTTTTCTTCTCAGCTCCACAGTAGCAGGATCAACTATGAGGTATTTCATCATCATAAAACAAGTAGGTTGTACTTCATGGGTGAAAACAGTCTCTCATCACATGTCCTAACAAGAGTCTCCATCTGATTACATTGACTGACTCTTTCTCACTTCTTCTCTACTTGTATCAAGAGATACACTAGGCTACAGCGAAATAAATCACCTTTGTAATTCTTAACCCTTGTGCTGCCTTCGGGTCACATGACCCAAAGGTTCATAACGAACCATCGTTGTGTTTACCCAATTTTACCCAATACAAAAACAAATTAAAATAATTTTCTTTTAACCTTTGCAATGTGGGGGGTCTGAGACAGCCCAACGGTTAAAAGAAAATGCTTCACTTTGTTTTTGTATGCTGTAAAGTTGTCGCAATACGACACACAATGACCCGAAGATAACACAAGGGTTAAACTAGCTTCAAAGGATTTAATATGCCAGGGGATCCTTTCCAGCGTCCTCGCCACAGAGGTAAAAACTGAAGAGGAACCATAAATAACACAAGCCATTGTGCCATGTCTTCAGGCTTCCTGAGATGGGGGCTCACAGAGCTTAGACACATCCATCAACACAGAGGAGCTAGCTTTGAAAAGGTCCATATTTCAGATAACCAGGCAACCCAGCAGTCATAAGTCTGTTGATATAACTTAAAAGCAGCTGTTTCATGGAGGATGTACACTGGTACATACCTCGCTAATCCCCTCATGGGAGAACGGAGGGTTCCCCCACACAGATGTAGTCATGTGGGATTTCCAGGGCTAAAAATAGGCCATTGCAGGCACTCAGGGATGGTCAGGAGAGAAGAGAGAGGGTTTCCACAGTCTTGGTTCTCAGCAGGGGCTCCAGGGAGCACCAAGCCCCTTTCTTAAGCCCAGAGGAGGAGCGGGGAGCAGGGAGGTGCTGTAGGGGGCCCGGCTCGCTCCTCGCTCAGTGTGGCTTTAATCGAGTTTCTCACAGTCCCTCACACCTCCAATATCTGGGCCCCAATTAACAGGATTAATGTTGGTGCATAATGCAGCGCTCAGATTAAAGTTGAGATCCCCCTCTGGAGCCTCTAATCCAGGGGCCAGGTGCTTTGAGCCTTGCGGAGGCTGTGACCTGTCATCTCTGACTTATGTCTGGGATTGTGGTGAGGATGTCAATTTAAATTCCCTTTACACAGAGTTCACAGGTCACATACATTTACATTTAGTCATTTAGCAGATGCTCTTATCCAGAGCGACTTACAATAAGTACAGGGACATTCTCCCCAAGGCAAGTAGGGTGAAGTGCCTTGCCCAAGGACACAACGTCATTTGGCACAGCCAGGATTTGAACCAACAACCTTCTGATTAATAGCCCGACTCCCTAACCGCTCAGCCATCTGACCCCCGACAGACATACATGGAAGCTATACTTCAACATCTGATCTATAGCATGGACAGAATGCCTTGTTCTGGGGAATACCACTCAGAAACCTAAGGTAATCCTTTGTACATAATTGACTTAAATAGGGCTATTTCCAAAGAAGGTAAGAGAAAAACAGTCAGGACCATTTTCCCGTGAGAACTCCCAGTTGAGCTGAAACATGCAGAGGAATTGGCATGTCCGATCTGCTCCCCCGAGTTGTACTACGACAAATGCTTTAATGAGTGTTTCATTTCTGCAGTGACAGCACACACACACACACACACAGTATACTCTCTCTCACACACACACACACACACACACACACACACACACACACACACACACACACACACACACACACACACACACACACACACACACACACACACACACACACACTATTATCACTGGGTCACTGGAAACAAGATCACAGTAATTTCAGAAATGTGCATAGCTACAGGCATACTTTAATAAAAAGTAACAAAAAACCCCAGAAATGAACCAAAAATATATTAATATCTCTCCAACTTTAATAACCTGGTACCAAATATTTGAAATGGTCAGTAGCATGTTGCCCGTGTCACTGTACAATGTTTATTCTGATTGTTTAATATTGTTTAGTCCTCATTTTAGATTATTTTATTCTACTGTCACGCGAAGGGACAAGCACATGCTGACCCCCAAACTGGGCTGTTTTCATACAGTACTGTCTCTAAAGCCTTGTCCCCACCTCCTATCTCGCTGACTCCAATGGCTAAATCCCACCGACCAAATAAAGAAAATAAACGAATATTGAAAATGCTGAGACTCAAAATCAAGTTTACATTTTATGACCAAACATCCTCTTGTTAGTTGCTACAACTTCAGTGGAGGTGGTCTATACTTTTGCTGGGGCTATTAGGGTACAAGACTGGACATTCCAGACCCTCCTTCAGTCTATCTGTGGGGGTCAAAGCTTCCTAGAGGGGTCTGTCAACGTCACCCCCTGAAAGAAGAATGCAAGGCCAAGAATCTGCAGATAACACACCCAGTGTCCTCTATGCCTCAGATAGTTAAGGATGTGAGAGAAGGGTCAGACCTTGACAAGCTGGCAAGTTTTACCTCACAGAAATCTTCTAAAATAATTGAGCCAAACTGAAAAGGCAGGGGCACTGTACAAAATGGCTATTCCACACAAGACAGGGTAGTAGAAATAGTAAAAAGAAGAGAGTTTTGTTCCACACGCTTTGAAAAGACCATTTCACTTGAGATTAAATAAGTGCTATTGCACTATGGCAACATTTGAATTACCCCCCCCTCCAGCTGAGAAATGAATAAGATTAAGTGAGGGAATTCTCTCCCCAGCCCCATTCTTACTGAATCTCCATAAGAGCTCTGTTCAGCCAGATAGCCTCACACAATGACTGGCAGAGCAGTGCTCTTTGCAGGCAGCTAGGCAACGCGGCTTTTGTATAACCCTTCAGGAACTCAGTCAGGATTCAGCTCAAAAACAAGAAATGCCAAGCTCCCTTGCCTTTCAAATGTTTTGAAAAGACCCCCCCACACACACAGTCTTTCAAAAGCAGAAAATGATTAAAAACAACTTGTTTCCACAGACATGTTTTGTAGTTGTGCAGTCTGGGTAGATTGAACCATTTCTGTCTTTATCTACAAAGATCCTGAAGGAATTTAGGCGTCCTGGGGGATTTTCACACCCATAGAAAGATGGGTAGGCTTGGAGCTATCCTTCCCATCTGAAAAACACTGTCTAGTTGAAGTAAAGGTCAGGAGACAAGCAGAACTGGTCTGACCAGGCAGGGATCTCTTTGATCTCTCCCATTTGTTTACTCCTTGGTCATTAGTCAAAAGGATCCATGTCAGTTGTTCCCCAGAAGACAACAGACCTTTTCACCCCTAGACCCCGCACCAAACTACTGACACACTGAAGGCATCAAAGCTGGTGCTATTGATGTGAATGTGAGAATTTCAGTGAATGAATACGGCTGAATTAATATGACTGAATTAATGTGTCCCCAAAACAGGAATGCATAACTCATATAGGCTAGTATTCTGGAAAGCTTAAGCTCTACAAGGCAGATGGGTTGTCCATATTCTGGTGGAATTGACCTTCCTGACACCAAATTATTCCACTAATTCTGGACAGACCATCATATCTGACTGAACTATTCTGGACTGAGTTCATATGTGGACAAATTGTCCAAATGTTTTTATTAAAGATGTCGGAGGAATCTCAACTGAATTTCCCTGGCTTACCAGGCTTCTGTTCATATTTCTAGTTAATACCAGTGGAGAAACGGAGTACGAGAGAGAACCATTCAGCCTGTGGTCGCCTCCTTGGACCATTTATGGAATAAAGCAGTCAACGTCACTCTGTCAACATGAGTGATGATTGTGAAGGCAAGCACATACCTTCTGAGAAAGGGCACTGCACTTTATATCCTGAGCATGTCAGGAATGCTGCTTCTTGCATATCTCAAGGTATAGATAAAAAAAAAACTGGCGCATTCATTTTGCCATGTACAGCTTAAAAAGGACTGCACCAAAATCACTCTCAAAACCCAGAAAACATAACATCCTATACAGCCTATCCCCACAGTTTGCAGAGAGAAATTACATTGGGCAGTGTCACAATTTTTCTTCGTTCTATAATCTTTTCGTTGTTGTCGTTTTATGGATGTGAGAACAGTTTCCATCCCCCTGGTAGCAGGAGGAGCCAACCCTTCAAGCCTTTCATCTACACTCAGTCACTTAACTCCACCTGAGACACGCAAGCAGGATGGAGTCAGTCGAAACAAACACATTACATCTACACCACACACAGGGGGATGAACGTCCTCTAAGCTGTGGCCTGTCATAGATTCTCCACAGTTTCCAGACTGTGTTGTCCCTGACTACAAAGAAGCACGTTTGCTTCGCTGTGCTCTGGGAGAACACACACACACACACACAGATTTAACCTCTTGTGAACCAGCTGCAACTCCATCAGAGGAGATTTCTCTTACATAAACCTCCCAGAACGACTGTGCCAGCAGACTAGTTATATAAGAAACATAGCCGCGGCAAGATGAGGATGCAGAGGAGAAGTTTGTGTTTCTCAGCTGGAGCACTCGCTCCAACTTCCAGTGCCTCACTCCGGCTTGCTCAGGGGAAATCTGCTGTTTCCTCTAATGAAGATACCAGAGTCGATATCAGCATCTGACCCAGAATGGAGAGACTTGCCCAGAGACTGCCCCACAGCTGCCCCAGAGACTGCCCCACAGCTGCCCCAGAGACTGCCCCACAGCTGCCCCAGAGACTGCCCCACAGCTGCCCCAGAGACTGCCCACAGGAAAACAACTGAAGGAGAAACAGCCTTCACTTCTCATAAGCGTGTGTGTGAGGGGGGTAATGGGGCCTCTTCCCCGAACAGAGGGGTGGGTCCCAAACCAGATTGGGATACGGAATCTGTCAAATGATTGGATGAGGCCAGCAAGGCGTGGTCAGTGAAGAGAGAGATGGTCTAGTAACTTTGGGGTTCCCTCCAGCCATCTTCATCCTCACCACACAAGTCCAGCACACAGGAGTCAGGTGGCTGAGCGGTGAGGGAATCGGGCTAGTAATCTGAAGGTTGCCAGTTCAATTCTCGGCCGTGCCAAAATGACGTTGTGTTCTTGGGCAAGGCACTTCACCCTACTTGCCTCGGGGGGAATGTCCCTGTACTTACTGTAAGTCGCTCTGAATAAGAGCGTCTGCTAAATGACTAAATGTTATGTAAATGTACACAGAGGGAGAGGGACAAAACAACATTAAAACCTAACTTTGACCCCCCCCCCCTTCACTAATCCCCAAATCTAATCTAATCTCAGCACTCATAGCCTGCTTGCAGAACGGAGCAAAACAAATATCTGATGGCCAAAAGATGCAGATCTAGAGGAAAGGCAGGTCAAGTGGTTGTTGTCATCATATCTCTGTAATTCAAAGATTAAGGGGAAAACCTTTTTTCCAACAAAAGCTGATGGAAAGGCAGTGGTTTCAATTGCTCCCATGTGCACAAAACTATGAATCACAAATAAAGTGACAGTGTCACAAGACCTGTTCTGTCTGTCTGTACTGTTACGAGTATCCTCACAGACTGCTGACACTGGTAGCTTTCCATTTTACTATTCTGTACCAAGAGCCAGGCCAATTTAGTTATCATAATCATCTGCTTTGCATTCATTGTCCAAGGCCACAGAGCAGAAAAGCCCCTTGTGTTCCCTAAAAAGAGCTTCCTTTTATTGGTGTCCTACAATGACCGTCTCCATTCATCCATGGACACACACTTTCAGCCACCCTCATACTACATCTACACTCCATTAACCTCACCGGTGCACGTTTGCTTCTTTCCATCACACACACACACACACACACACACACACACACACACACACAC
The DNA here is from genome assembly GCF_038355195.1 of Osmerus mordax. Lineage (NCBI taxonomy): Eukaryota > Metazoa > Chordata > Actinopteri > Osmeriformes > Osmeridae > Osmerus > Osmerus mordax. Next base: position 1,517,887 of record NC_090057.1, on the reverse strand, counting down.
ACACACACACACACACACACACACACACACACACACACACACACACACACACACACACACACACACACACACACACACACACACACACACACACACACACACACACACACACACACACACACACACACACACACACACACACACACACACACACACACACACACACACACACACACACACACACACACACACGGCTGACGGGAGGGTGGAGGACGGGAGGGCAGGGTGGAGGATGGGAGGGCAGGGTGGGGGACGGGAGGGCAGGGTGGGGGACGGGAGGGCAGGGTGGAGGATGGGAGGGCAAGGTGGGGGACGGGAGGGCAGGGCGGAGGACGGGAGGGCAGGGTGGGGGACGGGAGGGCAGGGTGGGGGATGGGAGGGCAGGGTGGGGGATGGGAGGGCAGGGTGGGGGATGGGAGGGCAGGGTGGAGGATGGGAGGGCAGGGTGGAGGATGGGAGGGCAGGGTGGAGGACGGGAGGGCAGGGCGGGGGACGGGAGGGCAGAGGATGGAGGATGGGTGGGCAGGGTGGAGGTGCTGCCAGCCACGCCAGGTTGTCTCCAGCTGGAGGACTAATGAACAGCAGAGCCTGCTGAAGGACCATCTTCTCCCCTGGGAGAGACCCCCTCCTTACACTGCTTTGTCTGGGAGAACCTTCTTTCAGGCTGCTTCTCAAAAGAAGTACCAAACATCAATATTTTAGCATTTTTTAATCCCCCACGCTAAGACACTTAATGACAGCAGGTGTGGTTGTACTGAAAGAGCAGGAAGAAGCAGAGAAGCAGAGAAACCAAAAGCGTTTATTGTTTCAAGGTACCCATGGAGAGGTCTCTGACCCCGCACAGCAAAAGACTAAAGAAAGCTGCTTTATTATACCACTAAGCTATTCACATCCCTACAATGGCCCACTAGGCTGGTTGGTCGTGATTAAAAGCCCAATAAGCCTGTGAATTTTATCAATTAAATATCCAATTGAGACTGATTTTAAACTGTGATTTATGTCTAAAAGTACCTGTACATTGTTAACTCCACTATCCTTTTTCCACATTGTCAACAACAATGAAAGAAAGTTCCAGCTGAAAGCTTCTTCAGTAAGCCCCTCCCCTTCCACTTGTCTTCCTTTAATAAGCCCAGAACAGGCATTGTCTAACCACCTGGGAGTACAATTAGGAATCAATACAAACTTCTCTAATCCACACAGCATATCTAGTTCCCATTGTGTTTTATGGGGTTACAATGCCCCCCTGCCCCAGACACCAATTAAGATTCATAATTTGTCCATTACACACCTGGTGCCCCCTGACCTCTCCATCACACTGCTTCGCTAATCAGTTCCCCAGGGAGGCGAGCAGACGGGCATGCGAGTGGGAGGGGCCCTCACAACACGCTGCATGCATGGACACTTTCAGCGCCAACACATGGTAGTAGTCCAGGGCACTACTGCCATGTTAAAACAATGACCTGGAAAGATCCGATTAGACACGATGGTAGTGGTAAATTCAATTTACCCATGCCATATTATTGCCTATTGTTCTCTCTTGTGACGGTTCTTGCTTAATGCAATCCCTCAATAGTTTTTTGCACAAAAAGGAATTCAACTGACACCACAAGGTCTAACCGAGGTAAGGAGTAGGCTATCAACACGATTTGGCACTAATTCATAACCATTTTAACTGCATATGAAACCTAGTTGTACTGGGCTGATTTGGGAGTTAGTCTCCAGTTACAGTTTACAGCAAACAGAACAAACGTGCAGCTACAGTAGGCCTACAAAACATTTTTCCCAAATTGTCTTCTCTGCCTTTCTCCCTAAATACATCATTAATTGCTCATGAAGTAAGAAATAAATATAATGTACAACCACCCAATTAGCACTGTATGAAGTTGTGTCGTTTTGTGTGGACCAGGGGATTTTCTCGTGTTCTCTTACCAAGCTAATTATACTGTACACCTGTAATTGAAGCTTCACTACATTCCACTGGGAGACACTCGTTATCGTTTTTATTTTGATAACATTATAGAATTATTAACAGCTATAAAATATTCGGAACAAGATGGACAGCCAAACGCTTCAACTGGCAATGCCTTGTAGCTTGAAAAGGCTCAAGTTAAACTCAAAAGCTCAAACATTTGATGTACGACACACTAGTTTTAAAGGGCTGATGCTTGAAATAGGCCCATAAAGAAGCATTTAACAGCAGAACAATAAATTAGAAAAAGTTAAAAACACAACACATGGAATAAGGTGTTTTAAAAGCAAAAGCTCATACCAAACTGCGCGTTTAAAATCCCCTGATGAACTTTCAGACCGATAGTAAATCCTCGAAGATATAATTCCAGGCGCTAAATGTGGCGTGGTGCGGAGTGATCTCACCAGATCATAAATGTAAAAGAATCACAACAAAAAACCGAAGCTGTATTATTTCCCAGGAGTCTTGATTGCTGCGTATGTCGGGAAAAAGTGAAAACACTTGGGGCGGTGACGGTGTGGCATGGACATGTAGCCTACTACGCTCTTCTCTACCGCCACCCGCTCTGCCCTATTAACATATCAATGGCGCTTGCAACCAGTAAGGATATAGGCTGCCAAAAGCTCTAAAAGTGAATTGAAAATAAGTTAGAGGAGCGCATACTGTTCAACTTTCCCAGATGATGGGCTGTGCGTCAACGTTGTGTAGGTCGTGTGTTCTTTTAGCAATGGAACTGCTATTTGATAACTAACAGTAATCTTGAAAATCCTTGAAAAAATACCTTAATCAATTGTAAACAAAGTATGAAATCATTACATTATGGACATACTGTATGTCTCTGCAATAGCCCATCCTTGGTCATCATAAATTCAATAACATTATCCATCAGGTATCTTAAATAAGACCAAGTATTAATTTAGTTATAATTGTGTCCTTTCATTTATGCCTGATTGAAAATGAAAATTCCATATACTGTTGAAATACACAGATCCATGTAGATGTATTGGTGATATATATAGTATATTTCCTTTTTCTTGCCTTCTTGCCTGCTGCAACATGAAAGCCTACCCTTGGGTATCAATAAAGTACCTACTACACCTACTAGACAGAGGAGGGGGGGGGCATGACCCCGGGGGGGGGGGGGGGGGGGGGGGGGGGGGCATGACCCCTGCTGGGGTCACAGAAAGGTTGCAGTAAACGAGCTTGCTTGACCAGGTTAGGTTCTCACGTTCCTGCACTGTCCCTCTATCATTATGGCTTTGTAAGGAATCTCCCTCTGCAACCTCTGTCTTCCAGTCAGGATTCACTAATCCGGCTTTTATATGACTCTTCTTTGAAGCTTAGCAGTTGCTGGTCAACAAATGGAGTGACCAAAAACATCAACAATCTATTTAACCCTTGTGCTGCCTTCGGGTCACATGACCCAAAGGTTCATAACGAACCATCGTTGTGTTTACCCAATTTTACCCAACAAAAAACAAATAAAAATAATTTTATTTTAACCTTCGCAATGTGGAGGGTCTGAGACAGCCCGACGGTTAAAAGAAAATGCTTCACTTTGTTTTTGTATGCAGTAAAGTTGTCGCAATACAACGGTGGGTAACAATGACTGACGGGTCAGAATGACCCGAAGAGAACACAAGGGTTAAGATAATGTAAAGCTTTGAGGAACATATGACTACAAGCCTATAGCCCAATGCAGTCAGTGAGGGAAACATTGATTATATCCCACTGGTTTGACACATTCAGTTAGTAAAATCCCTCCATTTCCATCATGGAAAACAGACATCCAGTATGATGACCTAAGTACATGTTCTATGCCTGGTTATCTAGCTCTTTTGGCATCTTCCTGCCCCCAAGGTATGGAGACCATAGAGGGGCCCATTCAGGGCTGGAAGGGTGTGACTGAGAAATGCCATGTTTCACTCAAACTCGCTTTGTTCCTTCTTCAAATGCAAGGAGATTTAAACATACATTTCCTATAAAGTGAATTCTTCGATATTAAAGAATTCCATTAGGATCTTTAAGAATGGAAATGTAAAATGCTATTGTTTTATATTGACTTATGAGGGTGTTTTATAATTGATTGCATTTCAATAGGTAACCAAATGCTTAGGACACACCACATGATGTTAATGACTTAAATGATTACATCCACAAAAAATATATAGATTTAAGCATTTATAGTATACCTCCCCCAGTGAGTTGGAGGGGCAGTATTGTGTGTCTGAACAGTTCTAACAATAACACTACCCTTAAGGCCTGATCTCATCTGATCTAACCACAAAGCAATGAGCCACGGCACAACCTGATACACTGAACTGTCAAGCACCTCATTTCTCTCAGTTACTGAAGTTCAATATATGAAGCTCACAAAGCAAAAAATAAAAATAAGCTATTTCAATTCACTTGTGCTTCAAGAGATGAAACCACTTTTACGTTGACATGCGGCCATTCAAACGCTCTCAAAACGTAAGGATAAACTGGACATTAATTTCGTGTTTTAGATTACTTAAGCATCAATGGGCAGTGTCAGTCTAACTTTATGAGGTTAACTGAGATACAGAACAGTGGGTTTACCCCAAATACCAAAACAATGCAAGACTTGTCATACTGGTTAACTTGTGCCAAATCCAATGCCACAATTCTAAGATATAATCGAACCTGTCGGTTAAACGTCTCATCTGATCAGGCAACCATGGCTGTAAAGAGACGTGAGCCAAGATCTGTCTTCTTCGATGACAAACTCGTCAACGCGTTGTGAACACGGCCTACACGTATCAGGTGACTTTCCAACACTCCAACCCCAGCATTCCAACCCCAACACTCCAACCCCAGCATTCCAACCCCAACACTCCAACCCCAGCATTCCAACCCCAGCATTCAAACCCCAACACTCCAACCCCAGCACTCCAACCCCAACACTCCAACCCCAGCATTCCAACCCCAGCACTCCAACCCCAACACTCCAACCCCAGCATTCCAACCCCAGCATTCCAACCCCAGCACTCCAACCCCAACACTCCAACCCCAGCATTCCAACCCCAGCATTCAAACCCCAACACTCCAACCCCAGCACTCCAACCCCAACACTCCAACCCCAGCATTCCAACCCCAGCACTCCAACCCTAACACTCCAACCCCAACACTCCAACCCCAGCACTCCAACCCCAACACTCCAACCCCAACACTCCAACCCCAGCACTCCAACCCCAACACTCCAACCCCAACACTCCAACCCCAGCATTCCACAGGAGATGGACGAGGCAGTGGCATGAGCCCTCTCTCTCATGCTGCCTTCAACAGTCAGGCCATCAGTGCAGCCCATGCATACAGTACTGCACAGACGACTTATGCACTCAGGGTGTCTTAACATGAAGTGTCTTATGTATTTATTTGTTGGTCTTTGGTCAGCTGCTGCTTGGATGAACTACCATAGGCCAAGGAGATTGTTGTGGCAGGCTAGTTGTAATAAACTTGTGTCTATCTCTGCTTTATACATGAAGTGCTCTCGAAAAACAAAGTGAAGCCTTGATAGTACTTTATCAAAGTACTGTCTCCTACTCCAGGGAAGAAACATGATCTGCATTACCACATTGCAACCCACTGCTTCCACCCTCAGTTTTGCCCTGGGTCATCCACGGTGGTCTTTGTGACCATGGTATGTTGAACTCTCAGTTTGGATATGTGAGATGTGAGGCGCATCGTGTCAATAATAGTATCTAAGGTCTGAAGAGTGTCAATCACCACCCATCCTTTAGTTTCCTGAGTGTTAGTAACTTGACGCAGGCCCTTTGGACGGGCACGTATTTTTATAATCGACCACAGAGACCCTCAAGCACAGAGGCTCTTTGAAGACAGGTAACTGGAAGGATCTGGATACTACCAAACTTGCAAGTGCACAGCCATAAAAAGTGTCTTTCGTTTAACAACTAATCCCACATAAGAGGCTCTCATGAATATGCCGTGAACCACTGACCAGAAGTCCATATGAAAGTAACAAAAACTAACCTGTGACAGCGAAAGAGTCATGATCCAATCTGCGATAACACTAACAGAATTTCAGAGAACGCCTTAAGGCGGTACTTCCAGTAGGCCTACCCACTGTAGCATCACTACAATCAAGGGCGGCATTCTGGTAACTTAATTGTCCAAAACCATTACCATTCTATTCCTAAGAAGAGCTATATCGATATTTCTAATAAAACTTTACAATTTACATTCACTGTTATTAATTTCCAACATCAGTGTGGTCACTTTGAGCAGCACTACCTAGCATTCAGTTGACGCACAAAGCTACGGTCTTCACTTTTTTAAGATGAAATCAAAAAATAACTTTACCAGTTCGATCCTGTAAAGAACTATATTCGTCAATGTTACACGATAAAAAGAAAAACTTACCAATACGGTGAAATATTTCCACTTTCTGTTTGTCAACGAGTCACACACGATTAGAGTGACATTTCGTCGAGAAAGCGTTAGGGAAGACCTTTAGTATGACTACCCTAGAGCTCCATCAGGTGGTGATGTAGCTACTGTCCTGGGACGGATGTCTTGTATTTCATTGATTTCTATCCTCAAATAGTTGATATATAGTAAACACATCAGACGTTGATTGGTCATGTAATAGGAAAATAAATAGGAAAAAACTGAGTTCTGCTTGTCCTTTCAAATAATTTCCCAATGCTTGAAAACGGTTGCCCAAATCTGCAGGTGAGTACAGTCTCTTCTCCCCATTCCAATAAAATACATATTCTCAATAAAGACACTATCTAACAAAGAAACTCCAACCTCACTTTCAAAAGCCTATAGACCTGTCCTAGATAATGTAAATTGTAAAGTTGATGGCAAATCCCTACAAACTGAAGCGCCTTGGCGATTTATCAAGTTGCAGTGTTTTAAACCTCAACCAGCAGATGTCAGAAAAACACAAAACAAACGAAGAGCGACGGTTGATTTAAAGCAGTAGGCTTGTTTACCTCGACATTTCCTCCGGCAAAGGAGTAACTTGCACTGGTGCCTTACATTATGTAATGAGCCAGGTTTCTGGTATTTTAATTTAAAATCAGGCTAGATTAGACATCTGAATTTCTATCAAGGCTGCCTTGTTCTAGAAGATTTCACATAGACATGTTTAAGATCATGAAGGTCACACAGTTATTTCAATTAGGAACACCTCTAGCTGCAAGACTTACTGAGACAGTCAGATATTGTGCGAAGGCGACAGGGTTCCCCACAGAGTGCTCCCTGGGGAGACTGTGTACTGTAAAGGCACTGCTGAGGTGAAAGGGCAGAGATCCTTAGGTCCAGTTCAGATGCACTACATCAGCTCTCTGTTGTGGCACGACAAGGGGAATGTAAAAATGCCCCCTGAGCCTATGACTAATAACATCTAGACTGAAAAATGTATGGGAACACAAGCAGTGAGGCAGAATAACAACATTGCATCTTCAGTATGGATTAGTCATGTAGGCTATGGTCCTTTTAGTGGTAGATATTTAAAGAAAATAAAAACGTGGTGATCTCATGAATTATCTCACGTTGCCAGAAAGACACGGATGCCCATATTGCGTGGACACACATCATTTTCAAAATGTTATTTCAGCAGTGTGTATTATTAAAAGGCATATTTAATTAAATAAAGATTAAATTACTTTATAATCCAGTGTCCTCAACATATTCCCATTCCCCTGGTTGGCAGTGTGGTGGGAGACAGCTGTTACAGGATATCACTAGAGGGCAAAGAGAAAGTCCAAATTCTCTTGAGGCAGGAGTGAATCCATAGCCATTGCTGCAAAGCTCTCTGTTTAATCCTGTTTCATCTATGAAGCCCTGACATTCGATTCAAAAGTTTTTCTGTAAACATGGAAACATTATACTTTTTTATTGGATGTACTGCTCTCTGATCACAACTGTTGTCATAACTCCCCTACGGTGTTACTTAAGAGTTAATCCATATATCTGGGCTATTTTTCAGGAAGGCCTACATGGGACCTCGGGGACCCGTAAAATACGTAATGATTGGTCGATTGAAACTAGTGATTTTAGCCTCCATAAAGTACACAGAATGTCCCTCTTGCTAGAGCCATTCCCTGGAGAATGACAAAAAATAACGGCGCAACCTAAATTCAGTGGTACGAGCGGTAGAACGGTAGAACTCCTCCTGAGCCGTCGACATCTTTCGGCAAATTCCGGCGCCTAAAACAAGGAACCTTTTCGACAAGTGCACTTCCTGTTTACGTTTTTGACAACCATTGGACTGACATTTGTATAGTTTCGAACAAGTCGTCGTCCTACTTTTAGCTAAACGTGGTCAAAACGTATAGCTTGTGTTACATAAGGACTAAAAGTAGCTCACCAACTTTCAAATTAATTGATATGACAGAGGTTTATTGTGAACTGGAACACGTTTGGATCATTTTATAACTAGCTGGCTATAGCTAGCTATAAAAAAATTGCACTTTCGGCCGATCATCATAATTCTGAGGGCTGCTAGCTTAAGTCACCGACAATATTTTAGTGTCGCTGTGTCTCGTAACATGGAGAATAAGTACAACCTCAAGAGTCCGGGTAAGTGAAAATATACCGAAGTTAGCTCTAGACTAGCTGAGATTAACCAATGCCGAATTTACAGTCCTTCTGTGCAGCTGGTAGCTGCTACTATAGTTCCTGTTAGCGAGCAGATTATGTAGCTAACTTGTACTACGACACCATACCCTTTTGGATGTCATTGCCAAGACAGTTTGCTAAAGAGGTTGGAAAATGTTTTAACCTATCTGAATAGATATCAACGATGATGGACGCAAACTTCTTCTTAATCCTATCTTTATTTTGGACTTCATGAGATAGCTACTGCTATGTTTAACATTGTTTGATCTGGTCAGCATTAGCAGGTGACGTGACGTGTTAGCATTTGATAGCTTACACGCCGATTTAGTATTACTATAACTTGCTGTTGTAAACATTGTTGTATTATTCTGGTTTGACATAGCCAACATGGAAATCCCCCCCCCCCCCCATTTCTCTCCAAAATAGTGCAACTAGAGGAGTTGGTTCTGGTTATGCCACGTATCCGAAAGTGAAGGCCACTGTTTGTTTTTCGAAAGATTTGCATGGCCAAGGACAGACATCCACTTACACGAACCCCCCCCCCCCCCCCCCCCCCCCCCCCCCCACACACACACACACACACACACACACACACACACACACACACTCTCATGTACACACTCCTAGAATTCCCCTACAAATGCCTGGTAGAATTCCCCTACAACTACCTGTTACATACAGTGGTCAAACTAGCATATAAAGTACTTTAATTACAAGTTCCATAGGTTCAGAAAGGTCAGTGTAGATTTGGTTTCCTGTGCCTTTATTAGTGCCAATAAAGGTTTTGTGAGGTGGTTCTGGAACTTTCTTTTTGCATTGGTCGGATGTTTTCCATGTTTGGAAAAAAGTAATAACAGATCTATGCCAAAAGCTGTATCACTTTCCTCAGGGCTAGCCAACACCCCTAACTTATATAGAGATTACAATACGCCTTTGATTTTAGGAGAAGTACAGTGAAAAGGAATGTCCCCCAGACTGCTAGTCGGGAAAGGTGCTCCAAGGATACAATCAAAGGTCTGCATAGTGTGTCTTACAAGTTTCGGTTTGTTACGTAATAGTCCCCCCCACCGCCCTACCTCGAGTCTAACAGTGAATCATCCCGGGCAGACACTAAAATGTGTTACATAACTCGATTTTGTGTACAGGATTATAATCCTATCCCCAAAGGCCGGCTGACCGAGCCCGTGCCTGCCCACCCTCCGCCTGAGTCAGGAGGTGCACGTCCAGGCAGCAGCTTTTCTCCTCACTCCCTCTCACCCTTATTACGAGGGGGGAGATAGAAAGAGACTAACATGTAGCTCTCAGCAGGGGGGCTGCTGTCAGAGTGTCCTGGCGTTCCCTCTGACGGCAGCATGAGGGGCTCAGATCCAGCTGTCACTGCTTTCCTCCGCGTCTGTCCCTTGAGTGTTGATGTTTTGCATTTGACGGGCCCACCACATGTGAAAGCTGTTTTGAAGGAAGCAGTGCAAACTTATCGCTCTAGCTGAGACAAACTAAACCTCATTGGTTTGTTTTTGGGCTGTGGTTGATGATGAACGCTGTCTTGATTGACTGAGTTAGGGGAATTGGTCTTGATGATATGTTTTTGTTTTCTCCCGTGAACAGTTTTGGGTATGGATGTAAAGTAGACATGCAGATCAGGGGGATATGGTGAGATGTTTACATGAGGTTTCATTCTCAGGGTGAAGAATAGCACTGTTTCCCTTCCCTCAGTTCACATGGGAGTGGGTTTTAAGGCAGCAGCACCACCCACATCAAGCTTGTTATTTTCCTTCCCCTGTCTTTGCCCAGCACTGTGGAGAGGCCAATGTTACTGGTGCCTTCTGTAGGTCTTTCAGCTGCAGCCAAACCAGAGTCTAGAGTCTAGCCTAATCCCAGAACCAAATGAATTGCACTTGAGGACGATGGTTCTTGGAGTGCTCAGTGATGCTCCGGGTTACATTCTACTCTGGGCCGAGTTGTCACATGGCCATAATAACAACCCTCATATTTACATAACCTAGATCTCCTCTCAGCCAATGAGAGCAGCAGCCATCACACGTCGCCAGGGCAACACCAAACTCTGAAGGGAGCATGGTAGAGTACGTTCTTCTTAGGCCTATAGCCTGATATGTGGTTCTATAGATTTAATGGATGTAACATATTTTAAAGTGATCCATCTGTACAGGGCAATATGTTTAAGTGCAATGATACATGTAAGTCCCATCTTACTGATGGACAAGGTTGGGGTTTGGTAATATCCAGCCTTGATCACATGTCTTTAGACTTAAGTCCTGATAGGTTGCATGGCTAGTATTCCGCAGTTCAGCAGCTGCCTGTCTCATTACAGATAAGTTTGACCTTGGCCACACACACTGGTTCATGTGGAGGGAAATCTACTCTCCATGTGCAACCAAATGACAGTTTAACTGGACAACGTTTCTGTAGATGGTGATTTATCACCTCCGCCCATCACACTCTGGTCACGGGTTGAGTGTCAATCAGGGCGAGCTTAACCAAATGAGTCTGGCAGCTGCCAACACGAGGAGGACTGGAGAGATGGAGCAGAGACTGAACGTTATCTAACAAGATGTCAGCCAGCCAGCCAGCCAGCCTGGCTCCTGCTGGCAGCTGCCGTGTCCAGGCGATCAGGCCTGTGACTGGAGGGCTTAGTGGCTCGACGCAGGTCAGAGTGTGAGCAGCCGTCCGCCTCCGTCTGCGAAGCTGTTTCCTAATCAGGATGGATGACACTTCCAAGGTGCTCTCACCGTGTGTGTCTGCTCTCCTCCGATAGTCCATCCATCTCCCCTCCGTCACGCTCCTCTCCCCTGCCGCTCCCAGCAGGTCGGGTCCCCAAGTGGCAGAGAGATACGGCAGGCTGCTGCTGTACACAGCAGGGAGGGGGGAGAGGGGGTAGGAGCTCACTGGAGGGGCCTACAGCTGTGCAGCTCTCTACCCTGTACCTCTTTCTCCACACCGCTACCCACGACTATATAGTCCCACTCCCACATTCTTATTTATAGGCAGGGAAGAAACACAGACTGTTTTCTGCTTGTAATCATACTCCAGGGATGTTCCCATCCTCCCCCACAGAGCCCTAGTGTGTGAATGCTTAATTCTGCCGCCAGGCTGTGTGTGTGCCTGTGTGTGCCTGTGTGTGCCTGTGTGTGTGTGTGTGTGTGTGTGTGTGTGTGTGTGTGAGGGGGCCTGCTGGGGAATCGTGCCCCACTTTGGACAGAGCACTGTAAACCTCCAGCGGCTGTCAGGACAGCTTACACCACACATCACCCTCACTGTCACCTCCGGACCACGGCTTCTCGCGGTGTGGACTGAATATGGGTTTAAAACACAAGTTACACACACACACATCCTCTCCAACTCTCGCTTGCTCTCTCCCTCTTCATCTCTCTCTGTCTCTTTCTCTCTCTCTCCTATCCTCTCTCTCTCTATATATATATGCTGTTACCATTTAGTTTCCTACAGTGTTCCAGCTACAGTGCTCAATGTGCAGTACACTAGCGCCTCAAGCTGCCTGCTCCTGCAGAACTCAGTCTCTCTCTGGATGTAACCATCTTGTTCCGAGTCATGACATGTTGAGTTGAAGCGTATGAGGTCGTAACAACCGCTTTTGACATTCTGAGATAGACATGATCAATTGTGACATGTTTTAAACATGATTTCCAACTAACAGGGGACATAGTTGATGTTAGTGAGTGGAGAACCAGAGCAGTTTGACAGGAAGGGGCCGAGATGTTCATGGTGAGTAGGAAGCTGTGATTAGGCTTCTCCTCCAGTTCTCCTGCCGTACGTTGAGCTGCAGTTTCACTGGAGCATGGCTCATCAGCTTTACTGGTTTGATGTTCTCTGTTGGAGCTGAACATTACAAAATACTATTTTGAGTTCCAGAGTGATTAGGAAGTTTTTATTTCTTGTAGATTGGGGATGCAACAGAGATGCATCTGTCTGCTCCAATGGACGGCATCAACCAGAAGTAAAAACCTGTGAAATAATAACTGGAAAAACTCACTCCACCAGCTAATAAAGAGGGAAGGTGGAGGAGAGGGAAGGTGGAGGAGAGGGAAGGTGGAGGAGAGGGAAGGTGGAGGAGCGGGAAGGTGGAGGAGAGGTACTGTAAAGGAGAGGAGGGGAGAGGTAGAGGAGAGGGAAGGAAAGGTGGAAGAGAAGATGAAAGGGCTGAATCAGAGCTCACTCATCACCATCCTTTCTCCATGTTCCCAGTGCATGGCTCCTGATATCTCCATCTTCTCTGTCTGACAGTCCTGGGGCTGGATCAGATGGAGCCTTCTCTCATCTCCCCACCCCTCCCTCAGCCCCCCCTCCCTCCAGCCCCCGCTCCCCCCCTCCCTCCAACCTCCCCCAAAACCATAGCAGGCCTCACTCGATTGGATTCCAAACCAATTCGGTCCCTCTCAATACCTCTTAGTTCCACATCCTTTTCCAATTATTTTCCAATTCCAGCACCATCTCGATTCCTCCTCGGGGGCCTGTTGGGAGGGCTGTAACGCTGGGATAACAGAGCAGTGACACGGGTCTCTAAGGACCTCTCGACTCCTGAGTCGCGGGGCCCAGTTGGCACAGTGTTGTCCACTGGAACACTGGCACCTGTTGTGTTTCCCCGGCGACCCTATACAGAAGCATGGCTGATGGGTTGACACCACGCCCTAACTCACCCCACCCGCCTGGCTAGCAGGAGCCACACAGGACAGGCAGGCAGGAGCACTGAGCTGGTCACTGTCATGTCTAAAGCCTCCAAGGGTCCTGTATGGTGAGAGAGATCTACATTTACATTTAGTCATTTAGCAGACGCTCTTATCCAGAGCGACTTACAGTAAGTACAGGGACATTCTCCCCGAGGCAAGTAGGGAGAAGTGCCTTGCCCAAGGACACAACGTCAGCTGGCAGGACCGGGAATCGAACTGGCAACCTTCGGATTACTAGCCCGATTCCCTCACCGCTCAGCCACCTGACGAGCCATCTAGTGAGTAGCCAGGCAAGACACTGGTCCTGGGAGCTGTGGCACTAGCCCACCCCTCCCTCCACACACACACACACACTTCCTGAGTGACAGAGCAGATGATTCCTGCTGTGTGTAAAGCTGTAGCTCCCCAAAGTTCAAATCCCCCCCTTCCGTCTGAGCCTTCAGCTGAGGCGACTTCAACTGCTGCCATTAAGACCTGTTGTCCTGCGCCTCCTCTCCAGTAAGTCTTTTCAAAACAGAAACGTTTTTGCAGGTATTTGCTTACATTACATTTAGTCATTTAGTCATTTGCTTTTAGAGCTTCTTTGCTCGTGATTTGATTTTAGAGGAAGCGTTTCTCTCGTGGACCTGTTTCTCTCCACCTCGTGACTGAGGAAAACAGATATTATTTTTGTATGACAGACAAGTTGAGCAGAACCTGCAAGCTACTCCCCTAACTATGTAAGGCCTGTTTTCCTGAGTGTCATGTCTGTGTGTGGGTGTTCCTGGCCTGGTCTTCAGCTGTCTCTCAGGTCCCCATGCGTCTCTCAGAGGAGCAGTTCAACCCTGTGTGATGGATATGTGCGCTGACAGGGTAGTTAGACAGGAGAGGATGTGGCCTGCCAGCCCCAGGTCGTCAGAAGGGAGCCAGGGTGGCTGTCGGCTGCTTCTCCAAGTGGCGCTAATGACTGTGTTTGTTTGTTTACCGCGTGACAGCGGTGAAGAGGCTGATGAAGGAGGCTGCAGAGCTGAGGGAACCCACAGAGCACTACCACGCCCAGCCACTGGAGGTGAGACACCCTCGCAGCCCCGCACACACACACACACACACACACACTCCATGCTCGCTCAGACACACACTCATACACTAGGGATGCTCATAATTAACCGTGTAACAGTTAACCGACAATACGAATGTTTACCGGTTAATTCTATCGGTTAAACAGTGTTGCCAATTTAACGACAGTGTCGCTGGCTGTAGCCATCTTTCACTTTTCCTAGTGACAAAAAGTCATATTTAGCGACTAGCAACAAATCTAGCAACTTTCTGCTGCTTTGGCAATTTTCGTTGTTGAGCAGCAGCCAAATAACTGTTATTGTACTTCTGTGTTGTTAATAGCCGCCAATCATGTAGGTACAGCCAGCGTCTCGGATTCAATGCATTTTCGTTTTATTAATCTGTTTTTGTTCTGTTGTTTATGATGCTATATAAAGATTAACTCCTTATGGAGAAAAAAACATTTGTTGTATTGGTATTTTTATGGGTCACAGACACTCGTCCATGCTACATTTTTCATGTCGGTTGACAGATAATGGTCGTTGACGAGCGTCGGTTATCGGAAATGATTTCCTCCGAAATGAGCAGACACACACTGACACACACGCACTTTATGTTCACTCCAACCAGTCCCTGTACGACTCATTACCCACACACAGAACAGGCATGTGTTAAGATGTGCTTATCTCTCCCTCCTTCTCCCTCTCCCCCTCCCTACCTCTCTCCCCCTCCCTACCTCTCTCTCCCCCTCCCTACCTCTCTCTCTCCCCCTCCCTACCTCTCTCTCCCCCTCCCTACCTCTCTCTCTCCCCCTCCCTACCTCTCTCTCTCCCCCTCCCTACCTCTCTCTCCCCCTCCCTACCTCTCTCTCCCCCTCCCTACCTCTCTCTCTCCCCCTCCCTACCTCTCTCTCTCCCCCTCCCTACCTCTCTCTCTCCCCCTCCCTACCTCTCTCTCCCCCTCCCTACCTCTCTCTCTCCCCCTCCCTACCTCTCTCTCCCCCTCCCTACCTCTCTCTCTCCCCCTCCCTACCTCTCTCTCCCCCTCCCTACCTCTCTCTCTCCCCCTCCCTACCTCTCTCTCCCCCTCCCTACCTCTCTTTCCCCCTCCCTACCTCTCTCTCTCTCTCTCTCTCTCACTGTCAGGATAATCTGTTTGAGTGGCACTTCTCAGTCCGTGGCCCCCCTGACTCAGACTTTGATGGGGGGGTCTACCATGGCAGGATCGTCCTCCCCCCAGAGTACCCCATGAAGCCCCCCAGCATCATCCTCCTCACAGTAAGACACCCCCCCCCCCCCCCCATCCTCCAGTCACGGGCTCCACAGTAACGCTGAAAGGCATTTAATCAAAAGATCAAAGCAATGTGGGAAGACGCCTGTTTCAGGGTGCCTCACACGGAGTGACTGGTGTCAGAACAAAGACACTGTTGCCTTTGCGTCGTCAGGGAGGATTTCTCTGGGTTTTGTGTGAACAAATGAAAAAGTTCCTTATTTTGAATTCCTTGCTCTGGCCTTAGAAAACCTGCACCAATGATAGCCTGATAAAAGCTTGTAGATCACAGAAGATGTTTTTGTTTTGTTTCTTTTTGTTTATCCGTCCGGTGCTGTTCCTCCCTCCCTGTTAGCAGTCTTGTGGCAGGTTGGACCAGCTCCTTTGAAGGCTCTCTCTTTCTTCTCCTTAACATCTCCCCTGCCTCCTCCCTCCCCTGTCTCACTCTGAAGACCATCCTCTTGATTTGGGCCTGTTAAGGCCCCCTCACTGTGGATGTGCTTGTCTTTCAGCCCAACGGGAGGTTCGAGGTGGGGAAGAAGATCTGTCTGAGTATTTCTGGGCACCATCCGGAGACCTGGCAGCCATCCTGGAGCAGTAGGTATCCCTTTAGCCAGGCCCAGTCTGCTGCCAGACACACACCCCTGCTCCCCTGCTCCCCACCACCACCTCTCCAGCCCTCGCCCTCCTGTCAGTCCTCCAACCTCTCCCCCCAGTCCCCCCAGTCCTCCAGTCCCCCCAGTCCTCCAGTCCCCCCAGTCCTCCAGTCCCCCAGTCCTCCAGTCCCCCAATCCTCCAGTCCTCCAGTCCCTCCAGCTGCTGGGCTAGTGCTCATACCATCCCATCTCTGCTCACTGACTGGCACAACCCAAACAGTAAAACAAACATGGGAGTAAGACTTTTCCATTTATATTTAAATGAAGAATATATACATTATGCTATTTTCTCTGGGTGCTTTTGTTGTTCTAGATGCTGTTCTCTAGTCAGTTTTAGCGACTTCAATGAGTCGACTACTGGAATGGAGTCAAAATGGTGTATGACCACGGACCTTTCGATGAATGGGTCCCTGACAGTTGAGCTGGGCGTGTGTGTTGTGTTGGCAGACAAAGCTCCATGTCGGCAGGATACTGCTGTGTCCGTCTCCCCTGGCCTGCTTTCAGGCATCATTAATCCATCCACGTTACTTTCAATCATAAAACATGAACATGTAATCAGTAGAAAATTCAAAGGGAGAATTGTCTGTAGATCCCCTGCATTGCATTTATCTCCATTTCTTCTCTTTTGTTTTGACCAAATAAAAGCTTAGCTCTTATTAAAGCGAGGAATTAATAACACAATGGGATCCCATGGTGACAAACAAAGGGTTGTAATGGAGCTGTGAAGGCAGGCTGTGACTCATATATGTCATCTCCCCCACTGGGCCCCCTGGTGTCTCATGTAGCCTCCCACACCCTGGCCTCACCCTGGCCTCCTCCTGGCCTCACCCTGGCCTCACCCTGGCCTCCTCCTGGCCTCCTCCTGGCCTCCTCCTGGCCTCCTCCTGGCCTCCTCCTGGCCTCCTCCTGGCCTTACCCTGGCCTCACCCTGGCCTCACCCTGGCCTCAGTCTGGCCTCCTCCTGGCCTCACCCTGGCCTCCTCCTGGCCTCACCCTGGCCTCCTCCTGGCCTCCTCCTGGCCTCCTCCTGGCCTCACCCTGGCCTCCTCCTGGCCTCACCCTGGCCTCCTCCTGGCCTCACCCTGGCCTCACCCTGGCCTCACCCTGGCCTCCTCCTGGCCTCCTCCTGGCCTCACCCTGGCCTCCTCCTGGCCTCCTCCTGGCCTCACCCTGGCCTCACCCTGGCCTCACCCTGGCCTCACCCTGGCCTCCTCCTGGCCTCACCCTGGCCTCCTCCTGGCCTCCTCCTGGCCTCAGTCTGGCCTCCTCCTGGCCTCACCCTGGCCTCCTCCTGGCCTCACCCTGGCCTCCTCCTGGCCTCAGTCTGGCCTCACCCTGGCCGCAAATTATTTTTCCTCTGACTTTTTTCATGTACACTTGTCATCTCTGATTGGTGCTCTTGTCATTTCCAGGAGTTTTATTTTTTTTATTTTACTTTATCAGTGACTTGCAAGTTAGTGAGTTCAGAGGGCCCAGGTGAAGCCCAGAGCGGTGAGGTCAGAGGGCCCAGGTGAAGCCCAGAGCGGTGAGGTCAGAGGGCCCAGGTGAAGCCCAGAGCGCTGAGGTCAGAGGGTCCAGGTGAAGCCCAGAGCAGTGAGGTCAGAGGGCCCAGGTGAAGTGGGCCGGTCCAGTCGTTGGCCCTCGTCCTCAGTGAGGAAGGTGTTCATGTCAGCTGAAGGATGTGAGGGTGGCTGGCCAGTGTCCTCAGCGAAGCTGTAAATCCAGGCTTACGCTGGAAAACAAAGCATTACTCCCGCTTACGTAACCCAGGGGCTGAACTTGACAGAATGTGCTGTGTTTCCTGTGATTTAACCCACTCTCTTCATTCACAGCGGCAGCACAGCTTGTATTTTAGTTTTACCTCTTTTCCTGTTTCTCATTCCCCCCCCCCCCCCCCCCCCGTTTCTGTTCCAGTAAGAACGGCACTAATAGCTATAATCGGATTCATGCCGACCAAAGGAGAGGGGGCGATAGGATCCCTTGATTACACCCCGGAAGAAAGAAGAGCCCTGGCCAAAAAGTAAGATTGATCAGACGAGAGCCCTCCCATTCCACACCACGTTCATGTTTGAGCACTGACAATCAATAAAGTGTGTGTGTAGTAGTAGGTGCAATCCCTGTTAGCCGTTCGTTTTTTGGGGGTCAATGTAACCTTGCATATTATTAAACGCATGCACCTAATATAAGTAATACCTTCACCATGAACCAGTTTGACATCCTAGATCGTTCTAGCTGAGCTTAAGAGAGCATATGGTTCAGAGAGGCGGGGGGTTATCGAACACAATCGAGCAGAAAACATTGCTTGTGCGAGCATGTAATGTAATTAACACCTGGACCATGGACAAAGTGCCCTCTACAAAGAGCGTTCTCATTACATGGAATAGGGATCTGACAGTTTCCTCAACGCCCCCCCAGGAAGAGGGGGCTTGCATTCCACATGTTGGGACCTGTTGTAGTTTATTCTTGCTCTTTTGTAGTCTCTTTCCACCGAGGGACCTAATGAAGATGTGAGCATGTTGAAGACAAATGAGAGTCCAGATGACTGACTCCTCCATTAACACATGAGGATGGGGTCTTTAGCGACTGGCCGTTTCATTATCACACGCAGATGAGAAGTGACAGAACCACATACCGCCCGTCTATAAATACACACAGGCGTCTCCCTGATGAAAAGACTGTTATTCCACAAAGGCTGAGGCTGTGGGTGAGACAGCACTTCGCTTTGATTCTCATCTCCTGTCGTTGCGCCCCCGGTAATTGTGAGAGATGTCAGTCAATGGGATCCTCACCCCCCTAGCACATGAACACAGCGGCTTCATGAAAGTAAACTGTACAAGAAGTTTCTTGGCTGCTGTTATGTCACACGGTATTCATGCTAAAGTCGGGTACATAACACACAGGCTTACCCACAATGCAGAGGGATTTTTTTTATCAGCCGGTCAAAATACAATAACGGGGGAAGAAGGGGAAAAAAACTGCTGTACTGTGAGATCAGTCGGATTGTCATGGATTTGGTTTTGCTATCTGTGTGTTTTGGGTATCAGGGCTTGCCAGCCTGTGCCTCCTGAACAGATGGGGCCTGGTCGATGTTCGGGTGGGAACCTAGGGCTTTCAGTTTGCATGTGACTCACGACCACTAAAGTATTCTTAATCATCCGACTTGTCTTCATCTGGTTCAATCTGAGCGAGGAGACTCAGTCGACAGACCACATTGCAGAAGTTTCAAAGTGTTAGATGTTGTTTGTTCAGAGGGAGCGAGGAGGAGCGCCATCCTCCAGAGCTCCAGACTCCCCCAGCAGCCGTGATGAGCAGCCGGCTCGGGTTGCTCTCAGCGTGGTGCCTGCATACAGGGTGGAGATGTCTTGTCTTCAGCGCTACGCTGACATGTCCTGTGAAGAACTAGAGGCTAATGTCGTGTCTCAGTGAGCTCTGTGTCATTTGAGCCTGTTCTTCACAACCTGGTATCCATGGCTCCCCAACCTGGATGCACTCCCTGGTCTCCTCTCTGGTTCCCTCTGAACTCCTGTCGAGGACCAGAGTGCAAGGAGACAGTTAGTTTCCTCCACTTTGACTTTAACGTCCATAGTGTGCAGCTGCTTTTTTTTAAATGGCGGTTTGAAACAACAGTTTGTTGTTCACGACAACTCCGCCCCTGACGTAAGCGGTTCTTATTCCTAGACCACCAGAGTTATGGTGCGGCTGGGTTCAGAGCTAGTTCTTTTGCCGTCAAAATGCAAAGAACTGATTTGAGATTAGGCACTGTACTGGCACTCAAAACTGCCCTGGTGGAAAAGAGGTCTCATGCCAGCGTGACACGAGAGGAAAGCATCGACTCCCTTAATGCTCCCTAATGCAGCCAAATCTGTCCAGTCCATCTTTTGGCTTTATGGGACGCTATGAGTAAAATGATCTGGCCTCAAACAGCCCCACACACACGCTGGGTTTATACACTGTGCTAAACCGTGCTCCTCTACACCTAGCTTCTTACATCAATCCATCGAATGCATGGAAATTGTTGTGTTTTTTTAGTAAATGTCTGTGAAAATTGATTTGTCCAGATGCTCAACTGGTGTTAATGTGATGCTCCAGTAAGGCGTGCAGCAGAGGGTTCTGTGGTAGATGAGTGAGTGAGTGAGGACTGGACTGGCAGGAGACTTGCAGGGCGGGGGTGACCGTCTGGTGGGAGTTTGACTCACCGAGGAGTGATGAAGGTTGACGTTCGTCTGCAGACACGTGCAGGTGTTACGGGAGAAATCACGCTGCTCGTCAGTCCTCTTTCAGTCATCTTTCAGTCATCTTTCAGTCATCTTTCAGTCCTCTTTCCTCTTTTTGTGACATGCTTGCGTGTAAAAAGGGCTATACAAATAAATTTGATTTGATTTGATTCTTTCAGTCTTCTTTCAGTCATCTTTCCCCTCACTGGTACTCCATCCCGGGACTTCTAACTCGCAAGCGCAACAGAAGATGCGTGTGCACGGGAGCAAACACGTCCCTTCAAGCCCCCAGCCTCAGAGCCTCCCATGCTCGTCCGGGCCCTTACGCTGAGTGTTTTGTTGACCCTGTGGTAGATCCCTGGACTTCTGCTGCGAGGCCTGTGAGTGCTCCACTCGGACGGCCCTGCTGTCCCTCTCCCCCAACAGCACGCACAGCCCTGCCCATGCCAAGGCCAAAGAACTCGCCCAGCAGATCAAATTCAAGGTACAGGGATTGTCTACTAGATGGTGTATTCTAAGTGTCCTTGAGCTCCAGAAAGGCACTATAAAAATCTAACATAATATTGTAAAGTGTGTCTCTTGTGAAGTGGGGGTTTTTTTCTTCCAGAACTCCTTAGCTGCCAGTATGGAAATGTGTTTCTGTGTCTTAACCCCATTCTACATCTAGTAGTTGTAGTAAAAAAAGCTGGGTTTTTACATTTAAAGACTTGCTCAGCATTCTCAAATACACTGGAGTACATTGTATTTGACATCAGTTGTTTGTCTGTGTAAGTGTACTTGCATTCATGCTTGTGTAACTGTGTGTGACTGCAGGAAGAGTCCAGCTCGTCCAGCCTCTCCAGCGAGAGCGCCGGAGCGTCCAGCGATTCCTCCGCCAGCTCCCAGGGTCAGAGCTTGGGTCTGGGGGAGCAGGGGCCCTCTGAGGGCCTGGGGGAGCAGGTAGGAGACACGGCCAGCCCAGCACCCACAAACCCCCACAGCCCGCTATGTTTGTCACCAATGTGGGAAGAAAAACCACCAGGGGAAATGATCCACGCCGAAGAGATTAGCTGGATCTTCTACAACTTGGTAATGTTCCCTCCTTTCCAGAGGAATGGGACGGTTAGACATGATTACGCCCCCTCGTCAGTAAGTCCTGGGGTCTGTTATCTCAGTCATTGATTCCGAGGTATTCGATTCTAACCCCATTAAAGGTTCATTATGAGATCTATGAGGCTGAGCTGTGGGGGGTCTGTGTGCCCCTCACAGGGGGGTCAGGGATTAAGAGCAGAGTATGGCTATGTTGACGTTGTAGTTGTCCTGTAAATGATCCCTCATCTCTGATAGTGCTTTATGTAACGGCTGGCTCGTCCCGTGTTGCCGCAGCACGCCACCGACAGGAAATCACGCCTAATGGCATCAGAAGTAATCGCAGCGCACGATGACACGGCTGTATCAGGCCCCGACCGTACTTCCCACCACGTGCTGCACCGGGGGGGAACATTAGAAGGGCTTTCAATCTGGAGGATTGGGCTCAGGACAGGGCTACCAGGCAGCCTGTCACAGGACAGGGCTACCAGACAGCCTGTCACAGGACAGGGCTACCAGACAGCCTGTCACAGGACAGGGCTACCAGACAGCTTGTCACAGGACAGGGCTACCAGACAGCCTGTCACAGGACAGGGCTACCAGACAGCCTGTCACAGGACAGGGCTACCAGACAGCTTGTCACAGGACAGGGCTACCAGACAGCCTGTCACAGGACAGGGCTACCAGACAGCTTGTCACAGGACAGGGCTACCAGACAGCCTGTCACAGGACAGGGCTACCAGACAGCCTGTCACAGGACAGGGCTACCAGACAGCCTGTCACAGGACAGGGCTACCAGACAGCCTGTCACAGGACAGGGCTACCAGACAGCTTGTCACAGGACAGGGCTACCAGACAGCCTGTCACAGGACAGGGCTACCAGACAGCCTGTCACAGGACAGGGCTACCAGACAGCTTGTCACAGGACAGGGCTACCAGACAGCCTGTCACAGGACAGGGCTACCAGACAGCCTGTCACAGGACAGGGCTACCAGACAGCTTGTCACAGGACAGGGCTACCAGACAGCCTGTCACAGGACAGGGCTACCAGACAGCTTGTCACAGGACAGGGCTACCAGACAGCCTGTCACAGGACAGGGCTACCAGACAGCTTGTCACAGGACAGGGCTACCAGACAGCTTGTCACAGGACAGGGCTACCAGACAGCTTGTCACAGGACAGGGCTACCAGACAGCCTGTCACAGGACAGGGCTACCAGACAGCCTGTCACAGGACAGGGCTACCAGACAGCCTGTCACAGGACAGGGCTACCAGACAGCCTGTCACAGGACAGGGCTACCAGACAGCTTGTCACAGGACAGGGCTACCAGACAGCCTGTCACAGGACAGGGCTACCAGACAGCTTGTCACAGGACAGGGCTACCAGACAGCCTGTCACAGGACAGGGCTACCAGACAGCCTGTCACAGGACAGGGCTACCAGACAGCCTGTCACAGGACAGGGCTACCAGACAGCTTGTCACAGGACAGGGCTACCAGACAGCCTGTCACAGGACAGGGCTACCAGACAGCCTGTCACAGGACAGGGCTACCAGACAGCCTGTCACAGGACAGGGCTACCAGACAGCCTGTCACAGGACAGGGCTACCAGACAGCTTGTCACAGGACAGGGCTACCAGACAGCCTGTCACAGGACAGGGCTACCAGACAGCCTGTCACAGGACAGGGCTACCAGACAGCCTGTCACAGGACAGGGCTACCAGACAGCTTGTCACAGGACAGGGCTACCAGACAGCCTGTCACAGGACAGGGCTACCAGACAGCCTGTCACAGGACAGGGCTACCAGATAGCTTGTCACAGGACAGGGCTACCAGACAGCCTGTCACAGGACAGGGCTACCAGATAGCGCCATCAAACACACAAGCAATCACACACAAAGTTTCAGCACTGTTATTTTGCTGTCCTTATTTACAGCAGGGACATTTCCCAATGTCCCTGCTTGACCTCAAGCCGGGTCCTCACTTAGTGGAACGTGTTACATTTACATTTACATTTAGTCATTTAGCAGACGCTCTTATCCAGAGCGACTTACAGTAAGTACAGGGACATTCCCCCGAGGCAAGTAGGGTGAAGTGCCTTGCCCAAGGACACAACGTCAGTTTGCATGACCGGGAATCGAACTGGCAACCTTCGGATTACTAGCCCGATTCCCTCACCACTCAGCCACCTGACTTATTCTGTACAATAACCTGCCTGCTGCTACGGTGCTCATGTGTAGTCATCATCCCAAGAAATACTCTGAAAATAAACATCTGCTCCTTCACCAGTTTGAGCTTTTTATAGGTACTGCACTAGTTTGTTTTAGGTTGTTTAATGGACGTAAATGATTTGACTCTTTTCACGAACTTGTAAAGCAATGTTTGAAAGGAAAAGTTATTTCTGAGTCTTGCTAATATTGTAATCTGAAAAGCTCCTAAATTCGACACACTTTGAAATGGTGTGAGAGCAGAAACACAGTTGTGATGGCCCCACGCCATCGACGTCACACTGGGGGTGCGAGCGTGTGTGTGTGTGTGTTTTGATCCGGTGTGTGTGTGATCCCATCCCTACAGTCGGAGGCATCTCCAGCAGCCAGTGAGGAGCAGGCCGCCCCCCCTGCTGCCAGCGCCCGCTCCCTCAGCCCCCGCCAGCGCAGAGCCCAGCAGCAGGGCCAGGCCCAGGCCCAGAGGGAGTCCCCGAGCCGGCCCATCTTCCCTGCCTTCCCCGTGGCCCCTCACCCCCCTCAGGACGGCAGCCACACGGGCTCCGTGGTGCTCATCCTGCTGCTCACCCTGGCCCTGGCCGCGCTCATCTTCCGTAGGGTCTACCTGACACAAGAGTACAAGTTTGACTACGAGCTGTGATAACGCTGCTAACACACGCACCCACTGCCACCCTCCCCCCCGCTTCCCTCCCCTCCTACCCCTCATACCCCTCCCCTCCTACCCCTCCCCCCCCTCCTACCCCTGGCTGGACAAACTGTGACGCCCAGGGACCTGGATATGCGTGGACGTCAGCTCTGTGTGCAGGGGGCTCCTGCTGGCCTGGTGGGGTGCTCTCCCCAGGACAGATCACTGGGGACTGGGTTCACAGTCAGGGTGTCCTGCATTCCTGTGGGGGTCACGGTCGACTCACCACAACACCTCCCCAGGGGTTATAACTGCTCTCTGTATAATGTGTTTTTAAGGTGAGAGTCTGGTGTCCAAACTCAACGTCAACAAACAAAGACTTCCTTTTGGTTTTTATTTCATTTTAGTTTTTGGGTTTGTTGCTCGCTTTCAATATTTAAAGTCAATGGTTTTAACTCGTCTAAACTATGAAGGCTTGTATTGGTCTCTGATACTTTATGTAATTGTTCCATTTGAAGTAAAATGCCAACCTGCACATTAGTTATCATAGCGTCCTGTGACAGCCATTTTGAAAACCTGAGATTGCTTACAGTTCCAGCTTTCCTGCTTTTACAAGTATTTAGTTTATCGATGATGCAGATGTCTGTAGAGCAAGGGAAAGATCCAACAATTGACCCGACATTGGCTTGGTTGAACTCAGGTCCTGTACACAGTGTGACAGATGAATGCGCTGTTATCTTTCTGTCTGGGAGCTGATGCAGGACTTGTGTGGGTGGAGACATCGTTCTCGAGGAGCATTTTTGGACCAGAACAGATAAGTTCTCTCGTAGTACTGTTCTCATGACGTTCATGGTCACTGTGATCGGATAGACTACCTCAGGGTGGAATGAGTCCAATGACCAAGAACCATATTGTTTTTAAGATAATATAATCCATCTGTTCACATCCTCAGTTACTATGGCTAAACCCTAAATATGGACACTGTAATGGAAATAAATCCTTTGAATAAAAATACTGATACTTTGTTAGTGTTGTGTCACTCTTAATAAGTGGTCTCTCAGTTCTCTGAAATTCTCTCATTTTTAGTTTATTTGAGAAAGAATTAGCAGTGGTTAGTTAACAATCAACAGTATGTTGCCAGGAAGCCTGCCTGACTTAATATATTATTTAACCTAACATTAATCTACCAACTCTGATCTTCAATTGTACTAGGTTCTATTCTGAAAACTGGAAATGAAAATACCACCAGCTTTAGATCATATAAAATGAGACAACAAGCAGAATATACTTATATTTTTACGAAAGAGTAGGCCTGTAGACAGCTGAGTAAATATAAGAACGTGTTACGTCAGTTGATCGAGGATGCCCTGGTTGCGGTCACACTAATCTGTAGCTGCGCGGAGCCGTGGTCCAGAGCGTAAAAACCTCTGGAGCCAGTAGACCAATCGGCGGGCGAGACAAACCGCTCTGCCGCGTTATCAGTCATTGGTCTCTAATCAGCCGACTCAGTTCATCATTACAATGCTCGCCGTCAAAGACGTTGTGCTTCTTGCTAAAAGATGGTACAATGCTCAAATCGTTGCGGACGTGGACTAAAGGAGCTTCTCCACTCATCAGAGGACTTTAAAGTTTGAACACATAATGCCATATTATACAAGGTTCTTGTTTGTACTCTTCTGCTTGATCCTTGTCGGAGAGTGCCGGAAACATAAAAGTAGGAAAAGGCGGTGGTCTGGAACTGTGGAATCTCAAAAACATGGCACGTAAGTACCCGCATTCACGTGTAGAATGTTATTTCTGTCAGAAAAGCAATATGGTTAACTGCTTTTCAGTCTACTTTAAATTACGCGACCTTGCCTTGGTGAAATCTGCGTTTAACGATCCGTACGTAACGTGTGTTTGTTGCAATTCAACGCAAACATTCATTGTTATACGTTTACTTGTAGTCGACTTTTTATGCATGTGGACATTTTGATCATATTATTAATGATACTCTCGTGTGTGCTTGTTTTCCGTTTTACATCGAATGCGCAACAGGGATTGAGCCGCGCGTAAAAGGTCTAGGGCGCACATTTCGCACATTGTGCATTCCAAGCGTCTAACGGACAGTATAGGTGAACATCCATACATTTCTGCTCGCTAGGATGCGGTGTCTCGCTGCCGGTTATTCGGTTGGGTCATAAAACATTTGAGGTAACCTCTTTTGTTTAGGTCAACAGTCTAATACGTGCGCAAACATGATGTTCCCCGCGTGCTGTTCAACTACACACAGCTGCCCCTCATCAATCTGCTGCTGTTTTAATCAAAATGTTGTTTCATCATTGAGCTTTCATTACACCATGCCTGGTTCATGCAATGACGTATTGTAGAGGATGACCCTCGGGTTAACTGAGGTAAATTCAAGGGTACACACCTACCTAAGAACTCATGCATACGTTTAGTAACCAGACAGTATAACTGCCGATTTAATTAACTAGCCTATGTCACAAACGCACACAGACATAGGCTACCCATGCACACGTACACACAACACATACAAGTGAATTTTTCTTCTGAACATTGCTGCATTTACAAATATATATATATATATCATTTTTTATAATTTTTTTTGTAATATTTTGTAACATCACATTTCAACATTTTCTGTAAGCCCTCATTGGTGACTCCTCTCCATTGCAGTCCCCTGAAAAAGTTGGTCGATGGAACTAAAACTCGTAAGGTGAAGACAGACCACCTGCTACGTGTGGATGATCATGATTTCACCATGAGACCAGCATTTGCAGGTAAGCTCTAACAGTCATCATCTGAATCCTGAATTTTTCTGGGATTTTTTCCTTGTCTTCCCTGCGGGTTTAGGTTGGTTGAGGGGCAGTTCTATGGGCGTATGTGAAGCCCTCTGTGACATGCTTGCGTGTAAAAAGGGCTATACAAATAAATGTTGATTTGATTCGAATCCAGTCAGCGTCCAGGCCATGTTCATACTGGGCAGTAGCGGGTCCTTTACAGGTCTCTACCCTGTAAAGTGTCCTGGAGCTCTGTGTTCAGACCACAAGGCATGCACTTGTAACAGACGTGGTGAGTCAGAGGTCCCAGGATCGAGCACCGGCGAGAGGATCAGGAGGAGTGGGCGCCTCCCTCCTGTTACATGTGCTCAGCATCTCCCTCCTGTTACATGCGCTCAGCATCTCCCTCCTGTTACATGCGCTCAGCATCTCCACCCTGTTACATGCGCTCAGCATCTCCACCCTGTTACATGCGCTCAGCATCTCCACCCTGTTACATGCGCTCAGCATCTCCACCCTGTTACATGCGCTCAGCATCTCCCTCCTGTTACATGCGCTCAGCATCTCCCTCCTGTTACATGTGCTCAGCATCTCCACCCTGTTACATGTGCTCAGCGTCTCCCTCCTGTTACATGCGCTCAGCATCTCCCTCCTGTTACATGCGCTCAGCATCTCCCTCCTGTTACATGTGCTCAGCATCTCCACCCTGTTACATGTGCTCAGCATCTCCCTCCTGTTACATGCGCTCAGCATCTCCCTCCTGTTACATGTGCTCAGCGTCTCCACCCTGTTACATGTGCTCAGCATCTCCACCCTGTTACATGTGCTCAGCATCTCCACCCTGTTACATGTGCTCAGCATCTCCCTCCTGTTACATGTGCTCAGCATTTCCCTCCTGTTACATGTGCTCAGCGTCTCCCTCCTGTTACATGTGCTCAACATGTCCACCCTGTTACATATGCTCAGCCTCTAGCATCTCCATAGTTTGTCAGTCTCTTAGTTATCTTTGAGCAGTCGAAACATTAGTCGAACAGTCCGGTAGTGATGGTTGCTACGGCCTGCAAGACTGGGGTTGTTTATCTCTGGATTTACTTTTGTGGGAAGACATGTCAGACTAAGATGATTGCTGTGAATGAGCCTATGTGAAGCCTAGATTCATATTACCCGTGTGACTAAAACCATGAACTAACTATATGGGACATGAATAAAAAAAGAACAATTGATGATAACCCAGTAATATTCTATGTACATTTCACAATGCCATGGGTAGATCTCCCCAAATGTGTAAGAAATGCTTATTGTGTAAACAACATGCCTAAAGGGATACCTCCTGTTGAATAAAATAGGTTTACTAAGCTTCAGCAGACAAGAGAGTCCGGGACAAAGCCTGCCTGCTTGTGAGGACCCATGTCTGTGTTGTGTTGTTTGAAAGTGGGACACCCCATCGTGTGTCCTGGAATAGAAACGCCTTCCAGATTGTTCTTGCCTATCTTATTCATACGTTATGAAATGTTGACTTGTGTAAGCTTCGCCTCGCCTCCCAAACTGTCTGAATTAATTTGGGTGTCGCAGTGTGTCTTCCCAGCTTCAAAAGGAGCGCCCAGGCGGCGTCGCTAATGAAAGCCTCTTACACAAACGCTGCCTGCTAGCTGGAGAGACTTTATCACAGCCGGCCTTGTGACGTGCCAACAGGGGGCTACAACACAGGCGGGTGATCAGTCCAAATAGAATCAGACAAATCCTACCGGTGAATTCCGGCATTGTCCAATTGTGTATATCATAGCCACAGCTACTTTCTGGAGAGTCCTTATCACAACGTGCATGTGGTGTTTGCAGAGGGGAAAAAACCTGTTTCCTGTAGGACTGTGTTCTTTCTTCATGTGTATGGTATCCGTGGATGTTGCAGAGACAGTGTGAGGTTTGCATGTTCAACAGGCCCAGCTCTTCCCTGTAGTAAAGGCCATGACGGTAACAATATTTTCACATTCTCAGGATGAAGCTTCATGCAATTCGATGTGGACAACGGCCAATATTCTGTTGGCGCTTCTTCACAAATCAACATTCTCTGCATGAAGGCTTCAAATAAACAAAAAATGATATCCTCAGCTTTAGAAGTCACCTGAGGAGAGAGTAGAAAGGCCTGATATGGCTTAATCATATTTGCATAATAGAGAGAGCTCCCCCGCCCCCCATCTAGCTCCTGTGATTTCCAAGAACATGGACCCCATGGGATTTCCCTCTGGAGGGACCAGCTGTGTCTAATGCATGGGCCTAGCTGGCCCTAATCTGGACAGTGCTAACCAATGGTGGATTTAGAGTTGCTAATCCAAGAACAGGAGAGCACCCCAGCACTGCTGGGGGAAATGGACAAGGGGCTTTTTTTTCTCCTTACAATAGATCTGTTGAGACATTCACTAACACACATGCAGCTCTTAGTTGCATGTGACCAGGGAAGTTTGGATTTCTGTATATTAAAGGCATAAAGGAACTCTTCATGACATACTTTCAGATCTTGTAAAACTTTCCATGACAGGTTCTTTTCAATATTCAGTGACTGTTTTAGAGGAGGTTCGGCGTGCGTGCGTGCGTGCGTGTGTGTGTGTGTGGACATGCTTACTAATGAGACACTATGACTCATGGAATGTTATCATGATCGAGTAAATCATCTTTTCTGGGACAATTTGTGGGAACTGTACATTCACTAGCCACACACAAACTGGTCCGGTGGGTTGTTTATCCACAGTCTGAAACCAATGCAGCTCAACTGTGTTGATGTGTTGATGTGTTTGGTGTTTGGAGGTTCAGTGAGGTGGCTACAGAACGTTATTTCAAACTGGCTGGACGAACACTGAGCAACACTGCATTTTCTGCCGATTTAACATTGCTTGCCAACCAAGTAGACTACAGTAAAGAACTACACTATAGGGGGATGGAAGGAAATATAGAATATTTGTGTGACTCTCAAATTAATGAGTCACGCAAACATCAAAAACTATAGTGATTTAAAATGCGCCTGTACTTTAAAATGGCAAAACGAAAGATTATCCTGACAAAAAACAAAACTTGTTTGCATTCCGGATATTTTCTTCGTCAGAATAAACAATCCGGAAAAGTGACCAACTACGTCTATAAGAGTGTGTGCGCGTTTATGTATGTGTGCGTGCGTTTGTGTGTGGTTGTGTGTGTGTTTATGTAAAGTAGGCTATATATTACTGTATTTGCGTGCGTGATCTTAGGCGGGTGCAGCCTAGCCAACGCGCCCTCCTGTGCACCGGTCCGCCAGCAGCAGATGGACAGAACCAGTAATCACTGAATGTAATAGAAATCTTTTCTTAAATAACAGCCCAATCCCCGCTCTAATCTGGAGGTAGGGCTGCTGCTGGCTGGTGACAGGTGTGTCATCCAGTTGTCCTACTAAAGTAGTCAGAGATCGGATAGATGACATATGGTGTGAGGGGAGGACAAGGGAGCACGCAGCTGGCACAAGGCGATGAGTTAATATCCTGGCTTCCAGGTAATAGCTTTGCCACGAGTTATGTAACAGGACCAGGCACTGCTGCAGAGCAGATTAACTATAGCAGACGATATGGCGGCTACCAATACGTAGGCTAATATATACGAAATCACAAGGTGCGAGTAAATATTTCAATTGGATGAGATGGAAAATAAACATGACCTGAACTTTCAAATATAACTGTAATCCTCATCAATCATCTGGATGCTGAATCAAAGGATATGAGACCATTTGTGTCGGTTTTACCCTGAGGTTCCATAGAAATGGGGTGAGGATTATAATAGATTATAATGTTCTATGGTTCATATTGTGAATGTTTCTTTCCAGGCCCGGCTGTTCCGGTAGGTGTCGATGTGCAGGTGGAGAGTTTGGACAGTATATCAGAGGTTGACATGGTAAGCAGTGCTGACAACGATATCTGAGCACAATTTGTTTAGTAATGACTGTAAAACAATAGTGTCAATTTAATGCTTCGGGCAAAGCTTTCACTTCATACAGCAACACCATAAATATGATTAACAAGGACAAAGTTATTACCAGGTTTGTTTTCTGCTCACCAACTTGACAGGCCTCCCAAGAGATGAGGAAAAAAGGCATGATAAAAAATGTCAGATCAAGGGTCTATATTTTGATTCTTCCTTATCTAACACTTCCTTGTGAAGCAAAGATGAATATATTCACTTCATCATTCTCAGTTATCTCTAAATTGAACAGTGAGGGTATAAATTGATTTTTGTGCCAGACCAAGGCTCAAGTATATTTTTTGTAGTAATGTAATTAAGTAGTCGTTCTGTTCTAAGCTGTAATTTGGACGGTAAAATCCCGATGTTGTTCCCTTTATATGGGAAGATGACCAAGTATTACATTTAGTTTAATTCTCAGTACATAAAACAGTCACACAAACAAATGTTTTTTTTAAATATTTTTAGTCCTGGTGTGATTTGATAGTGCCAGAACATTGAATCACAGTACAGCCAAAAAAACAATGACTTTCTCAAATGAAAAGTATATGATTATTACGGTGTCTGCATTTGTACAAAAGTGCCCAAAATGTATCTTTTATTACCATCTTATGCAACAATAACAGTGCTTGTGAGCACCCATCTTTGGAGCCATTATTCCAAGCAGATTGGGTATTTTATTTTAGATTATGTAATAATGTGAGCTGAATGGGTCAGAGGATGATCTTTTGTTATCTCGATGACAAAGGAGAGGATGTAGTAGGCAGTGCAGTCATAGCAGGACAGGTCAGGGAGAGGAGGAGGGGATATAAGTGACAGTGGCCAATGCAAATAATGCATCCACCATCATTATATACCTCGTGAGACGACAACACTGCTGTGCTGTGTATCAAACATAGGACATGTGTTTAATCGTTAACACACCATGTAATCCATAGGCAGACACACCCTGATAATCCCAGCATACAATCAATGGATGTAAACAGCAAAAGATGGAGCTTTAAAAAGGAAGAGATTCAGCATGAGGATTTGCTGTGTGCTTTCCCCTCTGCCCTCCCCCAGGACTTCACCATGACCCTGTATCTGAGACACTACTGGAAGGATGAGCGCCTGTCTTTCCCCAGCTCCACCAATAAGAGCATGACATTCGACGGGCGCTTGGTGAAGAAGATCTGGGTGCCTGATGTGTTTTTCGTCCACTCCAAGAGGTCTTTCATCCATGACACCACCACTGAGAACATCATGCTGAGGGTTTTCCCTGACGGACATGTTCTCTACAGCCTGAGGTGAGGAGGATGATCTTTGTCACCATGACCTTTGACCTTCACAGTTCCCTGGAGTATGGTGCTCTGTCCACAGTAGTGGACTGGAGGGAAATGTGCCCAGCAGCCTTTTCTTGTAGTCTGTATAATAATGTAACGTTTCATGTTTTTCTGATTTTTTTTTTTCTATCCCCAGGGTCACAGTGACTGCAGCCTGTAACATGGACTTCAGTCGTTTTCCACTGGACTCCCAAACCTGTACTTTGGAGCTGGAAAGTTGTGAGTTATCAACAACTGCTCTCTGCGTCCGGTTGGCATGAAGCGATTGTGACGGTTTTGAAACGTTTGTCCTCAGACGCTTACACGGATGAGGACCTCATGCTGTACTGGAAAAGCGGGGATGAGTCCCTAAGCACGGACGACAGAATCTCCCTCTCCCAGTTCCTCATCCAGAAGTTTCACACTTCCTCTAGACTGGCTTTCTACAGCAGCACAGGTAGATGCTCAAGTCAATAAAGGATTCTGCCTCAATCCTGTAAAAGAGAGTTAAACATTTTTTTTAATTGTAGCGTATCCTTGTGTCTACAATATACACCAGACTCGTCTGTCAAAAATGATTTGCATCATGCAAAACTAATGCATTATGTTACTTACTGTGAGGGGATTTCTTGTGTCTCCATCTCCTCTCTTCCCCCCAGGTTGGTACAACCGTCTGTACATCAACTTCACCCTGCGGCGCCACATCTTCTTCTTCCTGCTCCAGACCTACTTTCCTGCCACCCTGATGGTCATGCTGTCCTGGGTGTCTTTCTGGATCGACAGAAGGGCTGTACCTGCCAGAGTCTCATTAGGTATGCTAGCCTATACCTATCCCACGCTGACGTTGTTGTTTCTCTTTGCCTGTGAGGCCTACGGTCCTTGAATGACATGTTGGCCTGTGCCTTCCAGGTATCACCACGGTGCTCACCATGTCCACCATCATCACTGGAGTGAACGCATCCATGCCCAGAGTCTCCTACATCAAAGCTGTGGACATTTACCTCTGGGTCAGTTTTGTGTTTGTGTTCCTGTCGGTGTTGGAATACGCAGCTGTGAACTACCTGACGACGGTGAGAGACGGGAAAGATCGGAAGCTCAGGGAGAAGGCAAGAGAGCAGGTGAGTAGTCATGGTTACGCTGTCATGACTATGCTGGGGATTATTGATCATGGCTTGTTCATGCTAATGACAGAGATGATCTCTTCTGAGTCCATGACATGCTCTGATCTGGGGGGTGTTCCATCAACGTCGCTAACGCAAGTCGCGCTTACACGTCTCACTTGGGTAAACGTCAACTTAGACTTAAGCCTCTAGCCGTTCCACTAATGTTCCGTTCCACTAACAGGCAACGCTAATTCAAGCTAGACCTCCATAAGCTTCGACTATGCAGCCCTGATCAGGCGATCGTCAAAAACAGGAGTCATGTCGCAAAAAGCAAAGCGTAAACCAGCAGAGTGGCGTTATTTTCAGCAGCGTAAATTGAGTTTTTGAGTTTTTTTGGAGTTGTCCCCAAACAGCAATGTTGCCGCAATTAACAAGGCAAGGGAAACAACTTGTCAAACCATTACGCCCGTTAAAATGCGTAAATTGTAGGCCTACCAAATCTCCTTAACATAACTATATGCAGTTAGGCCTACTGATAATTAGCGTAATTTCATGAGCTGTCTGAAACCGTTCTGACAGTAGCCTATGGCCAATATTCTCAACAGGAGATTGAGAATAATAGCCCAAAAAAGAACGCATATTTATTAACTGGTAGGCTAAGTGCTGAGCTTTAAGATAAAAGGGAAAGATAACCATGACTAAAATGGGCATTCACTGAAATAAGTATTATTGCACAGATCCAGCACAAACTTTCAGATCAGAAGGTGACCCAAACTGTAGCACACTTTGCTTGGCAAAACAGTCATTTAAAATTGCTCAGCATGACTAAGAATATATAATTATTATATTACACGTTCATATTTAATCCAAATCTAACTAGATAGGGTACAATTTCTGGGGAAATTGTAGGGTGTGCTTGCTTGCGTCGGTTGCACAGGGGCCCGTTTTTGAATTACATTTTTACAACTGATATTTCTGTATATTTTATATTAAAATGCATACTTATTATTTATAAAGATCACATAGATTTAAAAGCATTTTTTTTGTGCTGCTCATTTACAACTGAAAATACGAGTGAAGTGTAGAATTAAATATGATGTCTTCTCATTTCCCCTTCAAGAGGCAGCCTCATAGCTGAATCAAAACGAATAAATTTGGCAGACCTGTGTAAAAATGGACCTAATCTCTATGACTTAAACGTCCTTTTAAGTTTTCCCTTCTCGTGATATTTTCAGGCATTTAGCCTACTCATATTGCATTCATTCATTAATAAAGAACCCCCTTTGAAGATTATTCTACGACGTTACCGGCAGTAGAAGATGGAATCGCGATTCAAACAGTACCATCTGCTAACTGAAAATATGCCCCCAAAAATGTATATAAGCTCATTCATAAAAAGCTCACTGGTAGCGATCATTGTCAGTTCTGTCTGTGTTTACATTTCTCTCTGTCTCTCTCTCTCTCTCTTCCCCCCCCCCAGGCCCTGCCATGTACCTGTGGCATGTCCCACACCAGGACCATGATGCTGGATGGGACCTACAGTGAGGCAGACACCAACAGCCTGGCAGGCTACACCCGGGCTCCCATGGTGCCCGAGGACCCTCCAGAGAAGCAGGAGCGCATGGTGGTCCACCTGTCCCTGGACAGCGAGTCCACAGGAACCAAGAAGAAGAGAAGAGGTTTCCGGATCATCCAGAACACTCACGCCATAGACACATACTCGCGCATGATCTTCCCTGGCGCCTACATTATCTTTAACTTAATCTACTGGTCTGTATACTGTTGAGATCCCGTCTCATCCAGATAAACTACTGTTTTTGTTTGTTTTTATGAACCCTGAGCTGAGCAGTCGTGGCTCTTGTACAGGAGGGGTTTTGAACACCAGCTTTCTGTACGGCATATTTTCATACTCTGTGTCCCCACTGTACCACATGACATGCAGGTCCATGCAACAGACTCTTTTAATATAATCGTAATTTTATCTCCTATATTTTATCATAGTGATACTGTCAAACCAGAAAGTATGTGTCTACATTGCAGACACTTTGTAAATGTAAATGTTGGAGCGGACTATTTTAGAGTAATTAAAGGCATCCTTTAACATGAGAATCAGATGATTGCTATATTGAGCATGTGGATTGACCATGTGGATTGGAAGGAGAGTATAAATATTCATGGAATACAAGGGTAGTTTGCTGTAATAATGTATTGAACAGTGTTTCTATTTGTTATAATCTATCTGCTCTAGCAACCCACTCACAAATGTGAAATTACATTATGCACTAGGACAGTGCATAATGTATATACACAATTTTTTGCAGCAAAGGACTTGCAGCAGAACAAAATTGTCTAACATTTTCAAGAATTAATTTGTTTATCTCATATTTATTTATATATATTTATTACTTTTTAGTGCACTGATAGATATGCCATTTTACCTTAAGTTGGAAAGAGGATGAAACCTGATGGAACATGTTTACTTTGACAGTTACTTGTCTGAAAAGATGTGATAATCTATTGGTAACATCATAATGGCGGCATTACCAATGTGAAGTTTATTGTGATCTGATGTTTTTTGGGACAGATTGTGATGCTGAGAAAGGGTTTTAAAGTCATAATAAAGCTTTATCAGTAATCTAACAAATGTGAACAGCCTTAAAGTCATCTGTGGTTTTATACAGCCTATGAGGGTGTATATTTTTAGTTTGTTGATTTCTTGGATTATCTGACTGCTTATTCTTTTGTAGTATTTCTCGATACATCGTTCCATTCAGACAGTATTAGTGCAAATTATAAATAATGTAGTAGTTAGCCTCAAGCATGTGCTGGATTGAGCGGGTGATGTCACTCTTTAGAATGTGCAACGTTACTTCGTCACTGTTGCTGTGGTCTGCTCATGTAAGCGTGTGGAAATCAACTTAGTCAAACCACCTCAGAAAGACCTGCTAGCTGTACCAGCTTCCGAACCAACACAGACCATTGTTGTTTCATTACAAAATGTTCAGAATGTATGCTTCTGAAGCAGATTTTCAAAATAAAAGCTTTTTTTTAAAGCATGTACTGTATAAATGTGTTTGAGAGTGATTTATGAGCGTTTTGAGTCGTGCTATGTGAAGAATGTTTGAAGCTGGAGGATCTTTCTGAATGTTTTATTTCCGAGCGTATAGAGAAAGCTTCAGAGAGGGTATGACTGAGAAAGAACTATGGATTTCACAGACTATCTTCCTGTGTAACATGTGTCACCTCTGAACTGTGTCAACAAAACAACACTTGAATTTATTATATATATTTTCCAAGAACCTGCTGAACCTTCCCAGAAACTAAACAGTTTTTCTCCAATACACACACACACACCACTTCCATGCACACACACTTCTTGAGTGTATTTGTTACAACTGACCTTAACACTGCTGGCTTCTTGTCCGTGAGTGCACGTGACTCCAGAGTATTTACATTTAGTCATTTAGCAGACAGTCTTATCCAGAGCGACTTACAGTAAGTACAGGGAGTAGGGTGAAGTGCCTTGCCCAAGGTCAAAGTCATTTTGCACGGCCGGGAATCGAACCTGCGACCTTCTGATTACTAGCCTGATTCTCTAACCGCTCAGCCACCTGACTCCACTGATGTATTGTATGACTCAGTTACTGTAGTATGAGGATGTTGTTGAAGCAAACTGGGTGTCAGATGATAGGATTCTCTTCACTTATATTTCAGAAGATAAACTATCAACTCTGTTCAATAGCTCATCCTCACCCCCCCCCCCCTCTCTCTCTCTCCCTCTGCTTAGTCAATACAATTGTACTGTACAAGTTATACAACTTTATGAAATCAGATTAAGTGTGCTTTACTGTAATCAAATGGCAACATATACACTCATGTGATCCCTTGATAGGAGTTTCTACAGAATCCAAGACACAGACTATTGGAATTTTTTGTGTGACATATTCACACTGATATGTAGCCTTCTATATTCAACTGAAACATTATCATCAGTTGACAGTTGGTTAGTACAGATTAACTTCTAATGAAGAGAGATTGAAAAAAAAAAAGCTTTATGTAATGTCATGGAGTTGGCTTTGCATCAAGTGCAGCAATCTTCCACCCACCAAATCCAGATTAATTCTGTGTGGGGAAAAGTGATTGAGAAGTGGGGGAAAAATCTGTGAGTGCTAAAGAAAAACGATCACATTTCATATGACCCTGTTCTTTAAAAAGGTCTTTGACACAGGAAAACGCTATATTAGTGGATCCCAAATCTTTATTTGACTTGGACACAGTAGACCTTCAATGCACATATATGATGTTAAGGTTATGAATGAAGATACTGTATGACACATAGCCACTGGTCTTGTTCTGTTTAATATACAAAGGTAAAACTCACCTAAAATGTCAAGAACACCATGGGCCTTAAAACATTTGACTCTGAACATCTCGGCTGATCCACATGCCTCTGACTATTCAGCCATTCGATCCAATAGATGATGCTGCCATCTGTTGGATGTAAGGGTGTAGCGAAGGGACCTGCAAAAGAGTAACCCATGTTTCATATTTGGAGCTAAGCAAACACATGATTATGAGGGGCTGTTTAGGAAATAATTCAGACTGTCCTTTCACAAACTCATATGAAACACATGTGAAACGTTCACACACATTCATACTACTGAAAACTCACATCCACACGTGAAATCCTTTTTTTTGTTGGTTTTGAATTCACCTCTTTAAAATTGAAATATGAATTCATGTTAAAAATAATTGGCTCAAAATATTCAAGGTTCGGGAATTCTGGTAGCTCAAACAGTAATATTCAGATCCCCAAAAAATGTATAGACAAAAATTCAGATTGCAACATCCGGGATATCGGAGCAAAATAGATTTAAACTAGAACACAAAAATGTAAATACTGGGTGACCGAACACACGGATATAGAAAAGATCAAGAAATCAGGGTTCTGGAATGTGATCGAGTGCGAGGATTTTCACAGCGGTAATGCCTGGTAGGTTAGGCTACTCAGACAGGTCGAAAACAACAGCCTTCTGATCCAGAATATCAGCTGTCCTGAAAACGGACCAAAGGTTCACATGCCTATAGTCTACAAAAGACAAGTACTGAAACCTCTATGTATCAACATCGAAGTAAATGTTATCACAGGTTAAAAGGGCGTGCATTTCAGGGCAGGGCTGTATTCTGACTTGCCAAGAAATGCAACCCCTGCTAACTCTGATAAAAATAAAAAACATTATTTAGTTATTTCATTATTTCATATAATTTTATTTTGTGCCAGTAGCGTTCTCAACCATGTGACTGCAATTTACTATATTTTAGAAATGACAACGATTCACTAAGCCTTGTCTACGTCTCTTGGGTGCCCAGCCAGATGCTGGCCTTTCGTTGTGCCTGATGGGTGATCCTTTGTGTGCTAATCTGCTATTTCAGTCTAATACAGATATTAGCCTCTCCCACTTTTGGCCAGCTTTCAGATCTGACTTTATTTGCAGGTAGGATACGTGCTGTGAAGCTGAGAGACAGTTCAAGGCACACGAAAACACAAACATCATTTTTGCGACACTGATTGCAACCTTAATTTTTGGAATTCAGCAATGGATTAGGGGAGACTGGGTATGGTATGGTAACACTTTTTTCTTCAGCACCTAAAACTACCTTTTTTTTTTGCTACACGTCTGAAACTTTTAGGCAAAGTAGCCTACCCATATTTGTCTACCACAAATGGCAACAATTTAAATTTCTTCAACTATATCACAGACTTGTGAGATGATGACAAATAAAAGGTGGTCCTTTGTTACAACCAACCCTACTACTGGGGTAGGTTGTAACACATACTGGGGTAAGTTGTAACAGGTAGACAAAATGCACAAAAACCAAGTGATATGCCACAACAACAGTTTTATTTTAAATGAATGGCTGCAACAATTAAATATGTGTGAATATGGGAGTGTATGTGCATATTGTGTGTGTTTGTGCATGCACACGTGTGTGTTTGTGTGTGCATGTCCGTACGTGCACATTCATATGGGTCATGTTTTTCCCTTTTCGACTGCTGCTCTTTCTAAAAGACTGGCATTGACTCACCCAAGTTCTAGGCATTCTGTAGAATTATTAAAATCACAATAATGTTCTTAGCTGTATGTAAGGGGATGGCTGTAACACTTTCAAAACACGTGTTACAACCATCCCCGCCACTGTTACCCATTGTTTAGCTAGCTGTATTAGCATGGTGCTTTGAAATTAGCAGGAGGTTGATACACCATTCTTTACTAGAGAAACTACAGTTTGACCTGATATAACTCATAGAACATTATCTACAACGGTAGAAGTACGAACAAAATATTATCTTTTTTTTTTTTTACTTTCTTACCTCAGAATTACATTTTCTGCTGTAGCTTCAGGAGATAGGAACAAAGACTGGAAAACCTCCATGTGGGATCGTAAAGGAAGCCTGAGGAAACTGAAACTGTCACATGACTCCTATCTTATCCCTGATTCGTGGAATTGGTAGTGTTACAACTCTCCCCCTGTTACAACCATACCTAGTCTCCCCTACATGTCCCTTTAATTATGAAAAGGTGTATTGCCACTCATGATTTAAATAATATATAATCACAAGTGGATCAAGGCAAACGTCCATCCATTATCGTGATTATTGTTGTGTGAACAGAGGTCTCCCAACAGAGACCTTTCTCATCCCTTGACACGCATTCAGCGTCCCCAATCTACCTTAACATGATAGGCTATACCATTACATGAATTAATCTTGCATTTACAGGCGAGAAGGTAGCATGAAAGGATGTTCCTCGTTGGAATCGTTTTAGGGGCAAAATCCGTTTTGTGGATCACAAGCAGATTTGACACCAAAACAGACCAGGCCAAGCCCTGCGGTGCTGGAACATTCAGACCATCCAAAATAAACCAACAGATTAACGAGCACATGGGCTGAAATCACGGAATATTAGATATCAACCCCTGTCAAAACATCTAGCTATATTCTGTTTTGCAAGAAGATACACAGACATTTAAGCGCCATATAGGCATAGGCCTTCATGTAGATCTTCCACCATGTCATTTTTCATTAGTGTTTTTAAAACACTAATGAAACCGGTTGGGTTGTGATTCTGTGTCATAGTTGAAATGTTAAACTGATGTGGCCCATTTATGTGGGCTTCTAATATACAGTGTCAAAGTGGGATCCGTTTTAGAAAAGGTTTAGATTATACTGATATCATCACTTTATATTCTTCATATCGTCATATGTCCATATAATGTTCATGTTGCTTAGGCCTATTATGTTACTTGGAAAAATGGTTGATAAAGAGCTTCTTTTTTTCTACTGGAAAGAACTTGGTCTTTATGAGTCCACTCTACAGGAAATAGATCTCGCCAATCTTGTGCGTCTGTTAGAACAACCTGGAGATTTTAATATCGACGAAATCCGCGTTTCAGCTCACCTTTAACCTGTGTCAATGAATCCTCTCTTACATCCGGAAAACCTGACCATGCTCACATCTACCAACGAGGAGAAAATCCGACACATCTGACGTGGACAGATTTATAGGTTTAGTCGGGAATTGCTTTCTCCACTCTCTGCTTATCGACCCTGCAGATTCTGTGGTTGGGTGTAAAGCATTATCCACGGTCTAACGCTAAACATGCCTAGATAGCCTCCGCGAGAGCAGCGGAGATTGTTATCAATGTAGTCTTCATTGAAGCGTCAGTAAAGAACCATTCAGTCTCGCCGCAGACGCAGTTGGGACATCATGCACACGGACGTTCTACTCTTGCTTCATATCTTACTCCTTGTTTGGATGGTAGGTGCGTCTGAAAGAAGGACTCGTTCTAGATGCCAAACCCTTCAGACCCACAGTCAAGTCAGGTGAGGTATTGACATTTTAATTAAATGAGTGCATCACCATCCACACTTGTTTGATCAAATGCAGATCTCCATTACGCACAAGCTGTGCGTAATGGAGATCTGCACGGACATTGCGCCTTGAATATTTAGGAATTTAATTCTTCTGTTGTATAATAGAGTATCATTTACCATCATGTCTTTTCTCGTCAGTTCATGATATTTCATTTTGTAAACCGTAGGATTCAATGTTACCAATAAACGAGATCCATTAATAAGTGTAGGCCCTTTCCCAGATGTTATGCACCCTGTGTGCCGGCGTGGTGAGAAAAATGCCGTTTGTCATCTGGTGAAAATGTCCACAAGTAGTAGAGCACTGCTTTATGTTTTCAGATTATTAACCTTTTGGAACTTTGTCTTTTTACTTAAGAAACTGTATTATCCCCAAAACACAGATTTTCTCCCACTTTGTGTTATATTAGCTTCAATGATGTAATATTACTTTAGGGATTAAATATACAAGGCACAGATGTGCAGTGTGTGTGTGTTTGCGGGCCGGTATGATGTCTGGCTGTGTTTGTGGGAGTGTGGGTGGCAGGGGTGGGAGATGCACAGTGCACACCTTGGTTAAAGGAATACAATTAATACGATGTGTGAAAGTATTTTTACTTAGAAATTCGGTACCAGTGAATGTTCAGTACCATAGTGGATCAAATACTTATGTGCAAAATACTGGAAAAAAGAAAGGTTTTCATTTATCAGACACAGGCACAAGGTGACTGTTCAAAAAAAATCACTTACTCAGATTATGTAACCTGTAATCTGAGTGCGTTAATGTGCTATTTCATTTATTGTTATGGCTGGTTATCCAATGGGAATGCCGAACGTCAAAGTCACAACGTAATTAAAAGTGATTTTTAATATTCCCAAATGGAATTCCTTTTCTTTTTACAGATGGGAAATGCGTTCTTTTTGGGTAACATTCGATACTGTATGTGCATCAGGGAACCCATCTGATTTACAGTACAGTCTCTTCAGAGCACTCATGTTCATTACAACCAAGTCCAAAACAATGAGGTCATCGTTAATCCCTTCACAAAGGCTTATCTACCTGCATGCTGTTGTTAGGGCAAGCAGTTGCTGTCATTACAGTCCAAAGCTGTTGCAATTATCATGCTCAAATGGACTAGGTTAGCAGCATGTGAAATCTTTGCCATTGCTCAAAGACAGAGCTTATATACTGCTTAGACAGCTCTTTAAACCTTTTTTGTGTCTGTTCCTCATCAAGCTGTTCATTCACATCAAGAGCAAGTGAGCTATAATGTCTTGAAATGGCCCTTGTGGCATCAGAAGACTTCAAAATGACCTCAGCGCATTCCTATGGCAAAACCTTTTTTTGTTGTTGTTTTGAAAAATATACTTGGCAGCATCCCATATGTTGTTCTGTTTTGTGATTAGTTCTAAACAGGCTAGATAAGTTCTCTAATCGGACTGATCTATGATTTGTCTGTCAATTACAAAATATTGCATTTATCCACCATTTCCGTATGTACACAGAAGACACTGTATTCTTTTAGTGGAATGCTATGACTAACCCTCTGAGGGATAAAAGTTAAGCAATCCAATCTGCATCGACATAAACAATCAAACCAAGGACAGGGGGACATGTTATGTAATGTCCCAAAAGGCATCTGCTAAAAGAGTTCAGATTAAGTTGTGGCCTGAGGCTTATTTCAAGAATCCCACCTTCGCCTCATCTGTTACCCAGAGGAATTTAACAAAAATCTGCTCTGACCATCTGAGGTGTTTAAATTGAGCTCAGTGGAATGGAATGAAACATTGTAGAGATGACCAACTGACCTCTGATTTGTGAAACATGCTGTGTTGTGAGTTGAAATATGAAGGTCAACCGCCTCTCCCTTGCATCCCTCAGTTCTCTACCAGTGCTTTGATCTGTTCATCTGCATAGATCTGTTTGATCTATCGTGCACGCACACCATAAAACATGAAGACTTATGACAGATGCTTTCTGGTGTGTGGTCTGGGATGGTGCTTCTTGTTGTTTAGTTTTCAGTAGGGCTTACGGTTAGAGTTAGCCTTCCTAATCTCAGTTAGGCGATATCCTAATGCAAATGTCAACCATACTCCTAACCTAAATTACTTTTTTCTCAGATCCAAAAGAGAAGTAGGGATTCCGTTGACAGTTGGACGGCAGAAAATTGGCAGGTATGTTTTGTTTAAATCTAATACTGCAGCCACCAGTCATCATCCGTCTCAGATTAAACAGGAGGTTGGGACATATAGATGGAGAGCAACATCTGCTGTGGATTTTGAACAGTTATTCATGACATGAATGATGATGATTCCGTCAAAGCATCTTTAAAACAGTCAGCTTTAAATCATCACAAAACGACTATGTGTCTCAGTGCTGGGTATTGTGTGCTTTTGATATGAATTCTGACCAAATCGTCTTTACTTATAAGTCTGGTCTATGTGTAGAACACTGGTTTAGACAATTAATCTCTCTTTAAGCATACACACCCACCACACTTACTGTTGAGGAATAACTGCTATTCATCTCCTCTGTTTTGCAGTCCGATTTTTAAAAGGAGTCCTGACATGACGAAGTCCTTCGTGACAAAGTCAGAGCAGCTCCTAAGGATAGACGACCACGACTTCACGATGAGACCTGGCTTTGGAGGTGAGGCAGATCCTTTTTGTGTGACTTTGAGTTAAACCTATCCAAACCACAGAAAGTATCATTTAGCGTACTTAAAGATGCAATCCAATCAATGCTTTCTCATGTAATTCAACATAAAAAAAAATATATTAAAATGTCAATATTCTGTTTTTAATCTTAAAGTCAAGATTCATCTAATTCTGGAAAATGTGGGGTGTCTAGTGCAGTCTGTGTATTCAGTAGATTACAGAACTAGACTCAGTGTAGGATTAAGCTTTGCTTGTGCCCGATGAATAATTACTACACAAACAGCTCAAGTGTCCATAACCCTCTAACTTCTCTAATCTTCCCATTCTCAGCACCCATCTGTTTACACAGCAAGACGTTTTCCCTTGCCCTTCGCAACTATTTCCTTTTTGGGGGGGGGGGGGGGGGGGAATCCATGTTCAAAAAATGGTTTATATGTCGGTTATAAGACTACTAATCAGTAAAATTTGTTTTGATGTTTTTAGATGGTAGACGTTGCTTGGCT
The DNA here is from genome assembly GCF_038355195.1 of Osmerus mordax. Lineage (NCBI taxonomy): Eukaryota > Metazoa > Chordata > Actinopteri > Osmeriformes > Osmeridae > Osmerus > Osmerus mordax. The sequence goes on along the minus strand of NC_090057.1, from coordinate 1,473,283 downwards.
GTTGCATTCTGTTTCAGAGATAATCGTCTAGTTGTTTGTTGATTTATTCAATAACCTCTAATGTTTTTGCTGTGTGTTTTGATACAATATTCAGGCATGAACATTATATAATTTATTGGTCTATATGCGCTCTAATTGTGATGTGGTAATGTAATGTTTCCGCGTTTGGTTTTAGGGAGCAAAAGCACATGGTTTAAAATGGTCACTGAACTTGAGTCAACAACCTATAAACATAATCCAGTCTGCTTTGCAAAACAACATTTCTTATTAACGAGATAATCTTGGAGAGATGTCAAACCTTCAATATATTTGTTGTTTTATAGCCCAATGGATGCTAAACGTTGTTTACAGTAAAAGTAAACATGGCTTTTCTGTGGCTTTGCAGGACCTGCTGTTCCAGTTGGCGTTGATGTCCAGGTTGAAAGTCTAGACACAATTTCAGAAGTGGACATGGTATATGTATACACACTCTGAACTGTGTAAAAGCAATTGCATCTTAACCTATCTTCTATAGTTCTGTACATCTTTCTAGGCAAAATAAGAGTAGAATTCTGAGTCAGATGGCTGAGCGGTTAGGGAGTCGGGCTATTAGTCAGAAGGTTGTTGGTTCGATTCCGGCTGTGCAAAATTACGTTGTGTCCTTGGGCAAGGCACTTCACCCTACTTGCCTCGGGGAGAATGTCCCTGTACTTACTGTAAGTCGCTCTGGATAAGAGCGTCTGCTAAATGACTAAATGTAAATATATATATATATATGCAGTCAGAGTTAAAATCCTTCTGTGCATCAGTAGGGAGAAACCTGTTATAAAATGAGAGGAACATCAGTTGTGTCCATATGGCAGGACTTCACCATGACCCTGTATCTGAGACACTACTGGAAGGATGAGCGTTTGGCCTTTCCAAGCAACAACAACCAGAGCATGACCTTCGACGGGCGCTTGGTGAAGAAGATCTGGGTACCAGACATGTTCTTCGTCCACTCCAAAAGGTCCTTCACTCACGACACCACCACCGATAATGTGATGCTACGTGTCTACCCAGATGGCAAGGTTCTCTACAGCCTGAGGTAACTGACCTACTAGTACTGGTGCATCTCAACTCAAACCTCTTAAATAGTTGAGGGACAACAGCTGTCAAGGTTTGTTGATTGACACAATTCAGCAAAACATTTATTATATCTCTTTGAAATTGGACATGTTTTTATACCACCACTCTCCATAGACTAAATTGCAAATGTAACAACAGAAAAACGCCATGCAGGTCAGAATTCTACTGAAAATCTATCTATGTTTTGTCACCAAATAGGTTTATTTAATCCTTATTTGATTACTGTTATTGAGTTAATGTTTATGTAGTGAGAAACTATTTGTCAGTACAGTTCTGCTAAAACCTCTGGGATAGAGTATGTGGGTGTGTAAGTAAAATACAGGAGCCAAGCGGCAGATTTGCTAATCCACATGAGATCGTTTGGCAGCTGGTAGTAGCAATGGCTGAACAGACAACAGCTTCGTCCTGGAACCGCCAGCACATCGTGTATGCAAGCCCTCCACCAACACAGAACACGGGCATTAGTCACACTGGAGAGGTGTTACAGATCATGCCCAGAGACCTGTGTGGGTGGCCAGGGATCATTCTCCCACCCACTGGGATATGGAGTTTCTTTCTTATACTCTCTCAAAGTCAATCAGTAATCCTGATCTTGGTATGGATTATAGGATTTTGCTCACGAATGTCTAGGGTTTGAGGTGGGGGTTGGTGGAGATGCAGGGCTGTGCACGTCAGACTCCGTATTCCACTCATGTCCATCCACAGGGTAAATCTCTCTGCGTTCAGAACGGGAGATTTTCCAGACACAAGCAGATTATGGAGGTGAGGCTGGTTGCGTACTGTCCCAGACTATGCTGTGGAGTTGTCTCTCCTCCAGCGATCTGGATTATCTCTGCACCGCCTCCCTGCATTCCTTTCACGTGCCTGCCAGTAGGGTGACCACCTGTCCCGCTTTGCGTTGTGTCACACAGCATTTTCACCCCTTGTCCCGCACGTCGCATATTGAAAATGCTGTGCGATACAACGCAAAGCGGGACAGGTGGTCACCTTACTGGGAGCCCATGTTCTGAAAGTAGCTTGTCCAGATGAAAGATGACGTGAAAGGGGGTTAACCTACACACAGTCCTGTCATGTCAGCTGTTGGACTAACTGGGTTGTTTTCTCTCTCCTATGCAGAGTCACAGTCACTGCCATGTGCAGCATGGATTTGAGTCGCTTCCCTTTGGACACACAGACCTGCTCCCTGGAGATCGAGAGCTGTAGGTTTCTGAAACGGCCACCATGTTCTCTGCAGTTGAAACCGTACTTGTGAACTTTGACAGAAATATACATCTACCGTATCCTTAAAAAGATCATGTTACTATACCGTAGGGGTGTTCAATCCTGGTACCCGGAGTCCACTGTCCTGTATGCTTGAGATGTTTCCCTGCTCCAACACACCTGATTCAAATGAATGGGTTATAAGGCTCCATGGAAGCCTGATTCGTTTGAATCAGGTGTGCAGGAGCAGGGAAACATCTACAACATGCAGGACAGTGGACCCAGGGGACCAGGATTGAACACCCTCGCTATACTGTGTGTGGCCCCCCGTCTCTCCTCAGACGCGTACACAGACGATGACCTGATGCTCTACTGGAAGAAAGGGAACGAGTCCTTGAACACAGATGAGAAGATCTCCCTCTCCCAGTTCCTCATCCAGGAGTTCCACACCACCACCAAGCTAGCTTTCTACAGCAGCACCGGTACCAGGAGCTGTTTTAAAACTGAGTACATTCTGGTTTTTGTCTGGTTTGACCATATTGCCAGATTAACGTTCTTTTGCTTCTCTTTCCCCCCCCCAGGTTGGTACAACCGTCTGTACATCAACTTCACCCTGCGGCGCCACATCTTCTTCTTCCTGCTCCAGACCTACTTTCCTGCCACCCTGATGGTCATGCTGTCCTGGGTGTCTTTCTGGATCGACAGACGGGCTGTACCTGCCAGAGTCCCTCTGGGCAAGTGACAATCTTTTCTCACGGTCCAAAACACGGTCCCTGGTTACCTGTGATGCCAAGAACATTTGGCATCACAGATAATTTATATTTTTCCCCAGTCGGCATCAGTCCGATCATAATGTGCTGTCCTGTGCCTTCCAGGTATCACCACGGTGCTCACCATGTCCACCATCATCACTGGAGTGAACGCTTCCATGCCCAGAGTCTCCTACATCAAAGCTGTGGACATTTACCTCTGGGTCAGTTTTGTGTTTGTCTTCCTGTCGGTGATAGAGTACGCAGCTGTGAACTACCTGTCCACAGTCCAGGAGCGGAAGGAGAGGAAGCTGCGAGAAACGGTGAGTGCCTTCACAACAATTCAAACACATTTCACTCCCTTCCCAAGTCCCCAAAACGAATCCAGCCGGACATAGCATAGGCTTCAAGAACCTTCTGTTCAAAATCAGACCAGCCTTGCTTTGGGAAGAATACCTGTGGTTTGATTGTTGATCCTGTTCGCAGCTGCCTTGCACCTGCGGCATGACCCATCCTGACATGTTGTGCAGCTACAGCGAGGTGGACGTCAACAATACCGGGAACTACGGCATGCCGGAGCAGAACGGCGTGAAGAGGGAGAGGATGCTGGTGCAGCTGGCGTTGGAAAGCGACCAGATCACCGGGCACGTCAGCTCCTCTCCCTACAACAGCATGTGGATCGACACGCACGCCATAGACAAATACTCACGCGTCATCTTTCCTGGAGCTTACACACTCTTCAACGTCATCTACTGGTCCATTTACTCCTAACTCCCAAGACGGAGGAAGTTGTGCTGGACGATATCCACTAGTGGATGACACAGAAGAACGTCAGGGCCTGGCTTGTGTAGGTGGTTGCGGGTTGTGGAGGGCATTCCACGCGCAGCCACCAAAGCACTCAGAAATCGTGTCATTATGTACATTAACAATCCAAATGTGTGTTTTCTAACAATATAGAAAATGATACTGAATTGAGGTTTGTGGATCTGTTTGAGGGAACCAGCTGTTCTGGGTGAGTGTTGCAGTAGTACAACAAGGCCATAAAACCTTTACAAAACTGGTATAAATGTTTGGCATCATACCACAGGGCTATAATATCAACTCATACACAGTTTTGGTTCATATATTTGACTCTTATTAGAGGATATATTTTTGATACAAAGTATCTGTAGGTCATTAAATCATCTGGCATTCTTCTTTTGTAAATACGTACAGTATAGGTGCTAGAAACATCTAAAAGCATATGAAATGAAGCTATACCAAATACTTTCTGTAATAATAAGTTCATTATTGTTTGGATAATTGTGTTATTGTGGGCATATTGTGTTGTTGTGCATTTATTTTTTATAAATAATTTATGATAACATAATAAGATATGTCTATACATTCAAGTCAACTAGTACATTAATGACAGACTTAAGTCTGCATTATGTAGTGTGCCAGCTAAGAAGTTTACAGTACATTTTGTTCAGATGCAATGTAATCAGTGTGCAAAATGTGATTTAAGTGTGTAAAAATCCTAAAATGCGTGAATTTTGCTATTATTATTATTTTTCTCCATTTATATTTTTTGGGGGAAAAAGATTGAACACTGGGTTCCACCACCTGTGTGGGAAACGTAAGAGACATTATTAGAATGCATTTAAATATCTTTTTTTGATTACCCTACTCTTGCACTTCTCAATTAACCTTTCCTTCATCTCCTAAGAAATCCTCTTCTTAGGATATAATCAGGATTTTTTATTATTCCATCTGTTGCTCTGTACCTCGGATATATATATTTTAATAAAATAAATGTTTTCTTCTCAAACCTGTTCAGTGAACGACTCAAGGGTAGATGTGTGCTTGAGGGAGGTCATTTGTGTGCAGTTGTTTTGACCTTAGTGAATAGAACAGAATCAGATTACTCAAATTATACTATAGAAACCTTCCTTTGTAAGCCACTTATAGATTTATGCAATATAGACATGGCATCTGTTGAGGATTAAACGTAATTTCTACTAAAGCCTGGGATAGGGATATATCTCCCAATGAAAAATATCAAGATATTCATAAAACTAGATTGGGATTACTTTATTTTTTGGCATACTATCAGAGTAAGGTTATTTATTTGTTTAACGATGCAACCAAGATGTGTACATGTGTACTATGGTTTATAAAATTATAAATCCCTTAGTGTGGGATGAGAGTAGAATTGTTGTTGTTTTGTATACTGTACATTGTATTGTATATACGAAACAAAATGTTTTTGCCATTGCTTCACATCACACATTATGTGATTCACATAATTTGCGAGTGTGTGTCTATGTGTGTGTGTGTGTGTGGTGCCCTCAGCGCTGGCCAGCTGTTCCTTCACAGGGCAGGCTTTTCCTCATAATCTGCTCCTCCTTCAGCTTGTCCTCCATAAAGGTCTCCTTGACCCTGTGCAGCAGCTCTGGGCGCAGCAGGACATCCAGGGCTGTCATGGCCAGGGCCTTGGCTGCTCTCAGTGAGTAGAACTGGGCTTTCTCATCACCTGGAAGGATTCAGTCAGTCAATCAGTTGTAGTTATAAAGCGCATTTAAAAATAACAGCTGTTAGCCAAAATGCCAAAGAGCCAAAAGAGGACACAAGACACAATCACAGACAGTTCAAATTCAAGTTCAAACGCAATCAGAGAGAGGACATCACAGAGAGAACATCTGGACGTGCGACTATAGACAATAATGTAACACGTAATTATTTCTAATACTTAGACTTTTGAAGCTAAATACTTTGTCTTCCTATCTTGGTACTATGTCTTGGTCTTACCAGAAGCAATGGTATATTCCTCTGTGTGATTCAGAGCGTCAGTACCGATGTAGAAGTAGGGGTGGATTCCAGGAATTATAAAAGACACGTTGCCAAAGTCTGTGGATCCTGACAGTTTCAAACACAATAAAGCATCTTATCACATCATGATGTTGTATCACAACACTTGCACAATCAGCACATTTTTGAAAATACTCCAAGTGTTAAATCTTCTCTAACTGACCACAAGAGGGTCAAGTTTTGATATTGTTCTTGTAGTGTCTAAAGCACACTGTACCTTAGCATTAACCACTGTAAAACTGTTAGAATTGTGCACTTCTAATCCTTGATTATCTGCTGCACTTACTATATGCTCTATTTGTAAGTTGCTTTGCATGAAAGAATCTGCCAGATGAATAACTGTGAATGTTTAGGAGATAGCTCAGTTGGAAGTGGCTTCAGGTTATACCTGCCTTTGTTTCAAGCATGCAGAATACAGAGATACTGAACAGCAGACAGAGAATGAGTACAATCTTTTTGACTACAATAGGCCTCTTTTCAAAGGGTATGTGTTGCTGCAACATATGCAGACAGTAAAACAGGAAGTAAACAACAAGTCACAGTAACGTTTCTGTGCTGAGAGCTGAGTCTGCAAACCAGTGACCAAAGGTCAAGATAAATAGGATGTAGCTAACATAAAGCCATAAACACATATCATTTGATATAAGCTAAGGACAGCTGAGGACATCAGATATCTGTGTAGCAGGCTTTACATTCCAACATTACTTTCAAAGTTACTTTCACATTTCTCACCAGAAGAGTTTTTGAGAACCTCCTCATCTGTGGTAAATTCCATCCCCAAGGCCTTCCCGTTAGTTTCATACAGGTCTTCCAGAGTGGTATTTCTCAGGATATTGTCAAAAGCATTTCTTGCAAACTCAACTTCAACCTGAAGAAGGCATATTCTTCTGAGTTCATCAGCTTGTCTCACTTCTGAACAATAGCGATAATTGTTGACAGTAAACAATCATCATGACATTACCTAAACCGTATATCTTTTATCCAAACAGGGGATTTGATATTTTACTTACTTCGCAGCCAGTCGCCATGGCAGCAGACCTAAAGCACATCTCAGCTTTGGCCTTGATGGTGGGTAGATCTTTACGCGATGGAGTACGCAGATAGTACTCCAGCTCTGTGTAGTCAGGAATTATGTTGGGTTTCACCCCTCCATTTTTAATAACTCCTGCACAGTCAGGGTTTAGATTGTTGTTAGGTTTGAGATCCTGGCACAGCTCTTTCACAAAACAACAGCCCATACAACTATACATCACGTACCAAGATGCACATCAGTGACTAACTGACCAGTGCCTCACCATGGATTCTCCAGTCAGGCTTGAGTTGTTGTCTGAGCACAGAGATGTTGTTGTAGGCCAGCACAGCAGCGTCCAGAGCATTGACCCCTGCCCAGGGGTGACTGGCTGCGTGGCTCGCCTTGCCGTGGTACTTCACCACCACACTGAACAAGATATCAGAAACCAGATCAGGGCCTTGGGTGTCACATTGTGTCTGTCTATTCTGGGAGCAGGGCAGGGGCATGCCAGATTACTGGCCTGGTAAGCCTGATATAGCTACACTTCAATGCAGCACAAGGCCTATAGAAACAGCCATAGAACTCTGGTGTATTTTACATTTGTTTTTTGTAGTGTGCCGAAAACTGCTATTACGGATATTGATTTGCATGGCTTTGGAAATCATGTACAGGCTTGTAATAGTCTTGTTTGTGGGATATGATCCTGTAATATGTACTCATGTTCAGCAACATCTGGTAGATACGGGGCATCCTCTTGAGAAGGGTGCGCCATAAACACAACATCCAACCCATCAAACGCTCCCTGCTTCATCATATCGGCTTTACCCCCTACATCCTCCTCAGCCGGGGTACCCAGCACGGTCACCTGAGAGCAGAACAAGAATCCATATAAATTCCATATCAACGATATAAAAGATCGTGCATTTTTTGGCATCATATCGCTATCAAAATATGCAGTTCATGAAACGCAAAACCGCTTCTAAAGCAGTTCCACGAGGCAAAATGACATGGACGACCTTACCTGGACGTGCGCGGGGAAATCGGACGTTCCTTCAATCACTGCCTTTAAACCAATGGCAGAAGCGGCTCCTACTTCGGCGATCAGATTGTGGCCACACGCATGTCCTATCCCAGGCAGTGCGTCGTATTCGCACAAAAACCCTACGTTTATCAGATGTCCTTCCTTACGACCACCGGGTCCCCACGTGGCACGAAATGCCGTCTCAAGTTTAAAATGTTTCTCCACTTCCCATCCATTTTCCTCTGAGAAAAAGGCTACCAATCTGTCGTGAGCCTTTCTCTCTTCATATGCCAGTTCTGGGCAACTCCATATATCATTACTTAAACTATAAAGCTTGTCTTTTGCATCGTCAATACATCGGCCAACTTGCTGTTTCAGCTTTAAGAGCGAGTCTGGGGAAACGGACTGAGCCATTGTCTTAAGTTACATACAGACTTCTGTGTCTCAGCACTAACTTTCTTCAGAGATAATACTTTACACATTACGTGATAGTGTCCTCCCCACAAGAGAGTGATGAGACTTTGACCACAAAAACTTTTCCTTGCAAGTAAACATGCTGTATGATGCATTTTGGTCGGCAGAGGGCGGCACTGCCGCTTCCCTAACCGGATTGGTCCACGCTAGAGATGTGGTCTCGACACTTGATTCTACACTCGCGGCGGCCTTTAAGATTGAGCACCTCAGGACATGTTTACGCCACTGTCTTGGGTAACTGTCAGCTTAGTCTTCTGAATGGTAACACTGAACCTACAGAAACGGAGCCATCAAGTAAACATGTTGGACTAATAAGCACACAAACCATTTATTGGGGGTTGCCAATAGTTTAATGTAAATTTTAATTTGGATATGAAATGCATCATAAAAATATATCTTTCAAATTGCAACGTGGGAGTGCATTTCTTTTAACATATCACAATTTGGTCACTGGCCAATTTTTTTTTTTTGCTTTCAACAAAATGTATCATGAGTTTTTGGTACAGTAATACAATTTCTCAATTTGTGTGACATCACTGAGTCAGAAAAAAACAAGATCTAGAAGCTGCCTTGCTCCAAAACATCTGGGGTAAAGTGTGTTACATAATAATATAAAGATCATTCACAGAACTTGAATCATCTTCAAACATACTTTTGGTAAACATTTTCAGTGCTTCAAGTGAAACGCAACACTGAAACCAACGGGAAAAGAGGTATGTGAAACAAAGTTACAAAGTCTTTTGAAAATATCTAAAAATAGAAATAATGTCAGTGCTAGAAATTGAAAAGAAAACACACTCAGTGTCAATGCTGAATGTCTGTTTCCCACGGCAAACGTCCTTGTTAGAGAGTAAATCCTTGATTTTTGATACTTTCACATTGTCACTCCCTTCTTGGACATTCCAGAGTCTCTGCAGTGCATTCAGGCAATAGCAGCCACGATGGGCTGAGATTCACAGAACCCCTAACATTCTCAACTCTTTGCTTGCTACTAACAGGACACATGTTGGTTTTCAGTTTTGTGCAAATAGGTAAGAAAATCTCTTACACTGAATATGCCCCAACGGGTATTGCAGCCCATTCACAGAACTGTACAAAAATGCACCAGTTCAAGGGGAACATCTGATTGCAGGCTTCAGTAACAAAACTATACTTTCAGTTAAAATAACATGAAACATATACAATTATATTACATGTTTACAATATGTACATTTACACATGTTCATTTAAAAACCCAATTAACACAAGGCCACTTTTGCTGAAATTGTATTACAGAACAAAACTCAATACATTCTGTTGAAGGAAGTCACACTTCCGGTGCTGATTTACCTCAAAGCCGAATTTTAGCGCTGAGGAGAGGGGCTGTTCTCTAGAAACTAAACAATGTGATCACTGCTAATCCTGAACTTTCAGCAGAGACTTCAAATGAACAGTCATTTGCTCTCGGCTGGGGTCTGGATGATGGGCCCTGTTTTTCCCGACCCAGTGACTGGGTGGTTTAGGCAGCACACTTGGAGAGGGGGGCTCGCTGAATTTAGCTCCAGCATAAATCTTCTCACCGTCTCTAAGCTCCTCCTCGGACGATGGCACCGCTGAGATGGCGCTGACAACCGTGACGTTGTCGGGTGAGTTGAAGGGCTTTACATCGCTGAGGTGGTGCTGGAAGGGGGAAATGGGTTTCTTCTGGTTGACGTTGTCTGGCTTCTTAGTGGACTGAGTACCGCCAGGCGCATGGCTGTATTTGGCCCGGTGACTCCGAGCGTTCAGATTTTGAACAGGCTGATCATGTTTACTTAAGCTGTGAACGGGCTGGCCTCCGGACTGAAGCGTACATCGCTCAACTTTTCCGCCTTTTGACTTCAGCAGCTGGGAAGCAGAGAAAACGTCAGATAACGTCCTGATTAATAAATTCTAAATAATATGAACAAACTTTTATTTAAGAGAAACTAAAGTAATAAATGTCTTACTCGAATTGTAAAAAATGTTTTTTTGCCAGGTCCTCATATAGCTAGGTCACTGCCTCATAAACAAGCGTCTAAAACGCACGTCCGCCAGTTACGAATTTCGATATGAGAAAAAAAAAACGGGATTGCACAAATCCAGTATCGGTAGGTCGAATATTACGCCCAGTATATTACGTGATCACATCCTTGAGGTGTGGAACAACCTACGTCACTTTCTACATTTCAAGTTGCCAATAATGCCTGACATTTCACCCTGAACCTAGTTTCGTTTCATCCCAGCCGTTATTCTAACACAGTATACTCGCCCTGTAGTACACTATTAAACATTCTACAAATTTGAAATGCTAAATCAAACGTGACATTAACGGTTAAAAAGTACCATGGTCATAGCATTTACGAACACATTTAGCCACATACCTCCTTTGTTCCCTGTTTGTGATGAAGAGTCAACACTGTTGACTGAGTGCGACCATTAGCGAGCTCAATGTTGGACTGCGCTTGGGACTTTGACGAAACTGCGACATTGTTGTTGTTGATGTCTGCGAGGCGCGTGGGGTTGTTCCTCAGCAAGACTTGGTGTTTCTGGTTAGGCTGCTGGCAGTGGTGCTGGGGACGCTGCAACCCCGACGACGCCGAACGCACTTTCTTCCCCCCTTTCTTTAACAAGGTTTGCCTTGTTTTGCTTAGGTTAGCACCAGCATTGTGAAAGGTCAAGGCTTGTGGCTTGTTATTTTCGACGTTATCGAGGTTCAACTCAATGTAATGACCTAGTGACTCGCCCAGCATGATTTCCAAATCCCGTGGAGGCGGCGATGGAGGATACATCGACTTGTAAAAATTTAAGATAACTTCAAGCTAACTAGCTAATAGTTAGCACTTAGCTAGCTAACAATTACACACCACGAAACTCCCGTTAACAAGATAGCGACATACCATCCAATGTTGTTGGCAAACTTTGAGTCGAAGTGTGTACTGAACATAGATAGATCTGAGATCTGATGTTGTCGGTTAATTAAATATGCCGATAGCGGAGTATGTACGACCGTTTACTGCACGGTCCTCGAAGTCCCGAGATGGCGCAGCTTGCTTGCTGTCCGTGAAACGATGGAAATGGCGCAGCATAGGAACTTCCTGGTTGTAAAAGAAGAAGAAACACGCCCACTCGCTTCTTTACAAAGAATAGCAATATCAACGCTAATCAACAATTCTTATCAACGATAAAGAATTGAATGCGTGTATCAATTTGTCCTGATAGTTAAATTAACCAAATACAAGTACAAGAAAATACAATTTCCTCCCAGGTTCTCACGTTTCAAATTACGTCATGAACATTATGTCATTGGTCGCATGTAATCTAATCCCTTTTTTCAAAAACGGTAGGCTATATTAGATGTTCTAAACGTTGTCGTGCATCTAATGCATGTCTGCTATCAAATCACAACTATTGATGTTGGAATTAGTGAAGAAAAAAATACTTCAGTTCTTCGATCTTTACATATTTACACCCTCCAATTTTCGCCGGATATTGAATATGCTATACATTTTATATTTTATGTGTTTATTGTCCCTGCTATATTAACAGAGAGAGAGACATGATATGGTGAAACTGTTGCTGAACTCTTAATTTGCTCAACTGTCAGCCGCCTGGTGGTTGGATCTGCTGCATCAAATCTGCTAGGCAACAGCTGAATCTCTTGTGTTGCTAGGAGAAAATCTCATCACATGTACAGACTGCCTAACATATGATTGGTCACTCAATAACTGTCACCCCCCCCCCCCCCCCCCACACACACACACACACACACACACACACACACGTACACAAATAAGCACACTACTCTTTATTGCTTCCCGTCTATTCAATATTTAGTAATTTGTCTAATAATTATGTAATATGATTCGTAAGGTTTCATGATGTTGTATTTATCTTGTGTTAATTACTTCAATCAACATTACAAACTAACCAGAGAAGGTTTGATTTGAATACATTATTAACATTTTCTATAATTATCTCACAGGAAAATAATAAACGAAAGGATGAAAAATATAGACATTTTGGAATTGTACTACCATCTACTGGCCATTTAACGTAACTGCAACAATTGACTTGGCGCAATGCACACTGGTCTGTTTTGGAAGCAATGTGGAGAATTTAGTTGTAGTTCACAATCATGAGCAGTGCACCAGATGCTTGAGACAGACAAAACATTATTCTTCTGGGACATTTACCTATTGTAAGTAATCTTTTATTATTCGGACCATTATCTCACTTTGTAGGTGAGGCGGTTTAGGTGTAGATAGGCCCTTAATCTCTTTATTTACTCCTAATTGTGAAGGCCTGTCAGCCCGCGGTGAAGGGTGATATCAGGGGCTGGAGAAGAAAGCAGTACACACCGATGCTCAGCTAGCCGATCTAACCTCGGCTTGTGATAATTTACAGTAGCCTCATTTGCTGGACATAATGTCACACACTGGACCTCCACCTCGATGGCGGAATTGTCCTAGAAGAGGACAACCGGTTGCAGGTAAGGCAATATTATTAGCGGTGAGCTAGCTACGTAGCTAGCTGCTCGCACAGGGTGCTAGGTAGCCTAGCTTGTGTCGCATTGCATGTTGTACGTGCGTTCGTATACAATTGACCGCGCTCAACGTAAGGACGGTGACGGTGGAGTAAATCTGGTTAACTGAAATCAGATCAGTCCCAGAGTAGTTGCCAACATAATATAACCTTTCTTTGGTGCTTGAAATATAACCATTGAACTTGTACAACTTAACGTTAGTAATAATGTTTATGATGACATCATACTTTTTTGTGTGGCAATTAAAGCTATCCAGTTGCCTTGACTTTATTCAGTTGATTAGGTGAAAACGGGACAGCCAGCTACTTAAAATGATAAAAACCAGCTGCAAACGTATGCATTTTGCCGGGTGTCTCGGGCTACCAAAACAAAAAGACTTAATTGTCAGCTAGCCATAGGCAATGTTTACTTGTTATTGTTTTGCCCTGTGACCTAGATAGCAGGCTACACAATATAGTGGCGAAAAACCCTATGAAACACTTGTGAGATCTAGTTTCTGATTGTCACCGAGTGAATGATGGGGACTAAACACAGGGTTGAGTCACGTGTCAAAACAAAATCAGTAGCTTTGACCAAGAAAGAGCAGTGTTCCAGCACTTTCCATCAACTGTACACCAGTAGCTGGCAAATAAGACAATAATTTAAATTATGTAATTTAATAAGCCAGTTTAATACCTTGTTATAATGTGATTCCCCCTGACCCAATTTCTCTAATACCCTTCAGCTAAGTTCTTGCCAATGAAAACAATGCTGGGCGCAAAATACGATGACAAAGTCCCAGAGGAGAACAGATTTAATCCAAGCATGTTATCCAACTATTTAAAAAGTCTCAAGGTAAGAATTGCTTTTTGTTGCTCTTTCTCCTTTTTTCCTGTTGTAGTAAAAATCATTATGAAAGTATTTTGAAGTTTAAAAATCTTAGTGTGATGGCAATGTTTTGAAAGGCTTTAATTGTTCTCTATCTGTGCTGTGCATACCACAACATCCAGTCCCGATCCAAAAGCCCTAACATATCTGTTTTTGTCCTCAAAGAACAGGCCTACTCACTGTCGCTGTCTTTCAGGTAAAAATGGGGTTGTTAGTCGACTTAACAAACACTACACGTTTTTATGACCGGAACGAAATCGAAAAAGAGGGCATTAAATATGTGAAACTTCAGTGTAAAGGGTAAGACACTTTGGTTTTTAACACCATTAGTTCGATACCACAAATGCATGGTTGAATTAGTAGTGAGTGGCTGAGATATTTATCCTCCATCCTGTTCTTGGTCCTTAGCCATGGAGAGTGTCCCTCAACAGAAACCACCGAGATGTTTATTAGACTTTGTGGGCATTTCATCGAGAAGAATCCTACAGAATTAATAGGTAAGGCACATATCCAGAGTATTTCATTTTTTTGTTGGTCTGCTATTTGTCGATAAAGTTAGATATGGGTTCAACTCACACAGCCAGTGCAGGATATTTCATGACTGTATCAATTTGATGTTGGCATGCGACGCTAGGGGGAGCTAGAAAATAACTTCTTCCATGTTTGTACTTGACAGAAAGCCCTATCTTTAACCCCTGGTAATTAGCCCTCAATGATGAGAAATGACAAGCTGAATTAGACTTGTGTACACGGGTACAGATGTACTTGCATGGTTGCCTAATCTTGTATGCATCAATAAGGGGCTTTTCTTGACAGCCCTTCACTTTCACTCATCTAAATGATGGTGATGAAAATATCTTTTGTTTTCCTGTTCCATTTGGTTGACCTTGTTGCATGAGATATTGGGCACAATTTCTTAGCTAAAGTTGTATAATAATGTATTTTGTGGAGGTGCTCCATCCATAGATAGTTTTGTTGGTACTTACCATATTTTGTGACTGTCATAGTAACATTACTAATTCAATTATCAATACATATTTAATGAATTGTGGTGCACCACACCTGTGTCTAATGACAGTGGAAACACCTTGCTTACAAGAACCAGCCTGTAGACCAGAGACTCATGTAGTTCATGTGTAGACCACCAGGGGGCTCTACTGTACCCTGTTTTCAGCCTGTCGCCTCAACAAAGCCACCTACCTAATGGTGCCAACCTGCTAGTGCGGGGTAGTTGTTGGGATCTTTCTAGATGTAAGACTAAATACATTTTAAAGATGTCCCCCAACCCTGCCACCTCCTGCTGATAACCGTGATCGTTAGCTGGTCTTGAATTGGTCCAGACTTTGAAATGAGAAATCGGGGCTGGTGATTGTCAACACCTGTCATCATCACCTCCAGCTCTGTTAGTGTAGACATCATATTCCATTAGTTTTGGTGACGGGTAGCGTCTTGTCCTGCCTGTGGCTAATGACATTTACATTTACATTGTCATTTAGCAGACGCTCTTATCCAGAGTGACTTACAGTAAGTACAGGGACATTCTCCCCGAGGCAAGTAGGGTGAAGTGCCTTGCCCAAGGACACAACGTCATTTGCACGGCCGGGAATCGAACTGACAACCTTCAGATTACTAGCCCGATTCCCTAACCGCTCAGCCACCTGGCTGATGAGTACAGGGTGGCTGTGAGCCGTGCTGCCAGCCCTCTCTCAGGTGTGTCGTGGGGACATTCCTTCCACCTGCCGCTCACCTGGTTTGAAGGTCAGGGAGACTGGGAGGACTCTCATGGTTGTTGCGATAAGCTACAGTACCAGTCAAAAGTTTGGACACATTTTCCCATTGTGTCCAAACTTTTGACTGGTACTGTATATAGAGGTTTTGTAATCCTCCTTGTAGTATAGATCTACGGGTGGCTGTGTGAGTTGTATTGCCAGACTCCCAGTGAATTTATTCTGTTTATTTATTTTTTAGAGAAGGGCTAAATCAACGATTGTTCAGATTACTTGATGGTTGAGCTGATGTGTTGATCCACCAACCTTTGCTTTCTTGATAATTCTCACCAAAGTTTGGTAATAAACCTTGTCACCAAAGGTCAGAACCAAACCTCTTCTACCGCACCTCCAGTGTTAGACTGGTTTTGTCGTGTGTTCCCCCAGACATGCTCCAACAGACAGTAGATGAACTGGTTTTAACAGTGAAGCACTAAGCTTCTTCACTAAGAACAGCACTGCCCGGGCTCTCACTAAGAACAGCACTGCCTGAGCTCTCACTAAGAACAGCACTGCCCGGGCTCTCACTAAGAACAGCACTGCCTGAGCTCTCACTAAGAACAGCACTGCCCGGGCTCTCACTAAGAACAGCACTGCGCGGGCTCTCACTAAGAACAGCACTGCCTCGGAGACAATTGAGTGCCTGTCTGCAAACCTATTTGCACAGGACACAGCTCCACCCCTCTTGACTCCACAGTATTGATCCTGCAGGAGAGAACACTTAATGAGATGCTATAGAGCTGACCGGGTTATTGGAGTTCTGCTGCCTCTTTTTATTTAATTGATCACACACTCACAGACACTCACAGACACTCACAGACACTCACAGACACACACAGACACACACAGACACACACAGACACACACAGACACACACAGACACACACAGACACACACACACACACACACACACACACACACACACACACACACAGTGAGACAGCTGTGCTCTCTTTGTTCTCCCCCAGGTGTCCATTGCACTCACGGCTTCAATCGGACAGGCTTTCTGGTCTGTGCCTACCTGGTGGAGAAGATGGACTGGAGGTAAGGCCCGGTCAACAGGTCCTCCTCAGCTCTGGGGCTGGCTTCTGCTTGAGGTGGGCTGTGCGTGTTTCACCCACTGTCAGAAAGTCCTAAAGGGATTCCTAACATTGATTACAGCGTAAATCCCTAAGCAGTTTTCATCATCACTCGTTGGTAGAAGATTGACCCCCCTCTTGTCTTCTGAGAAGCTGGGTGTGTGTAGCGAGGACAGCTGACTCGGGCCCCAGGCCTGGTTCTGTACACCGCACAGATGTTGTCAGTACCATTAAAGTCTCATTTGTTGGTGAAGACTGAAGGGCTGAATAATGAGGAGAGCAGGGCTAAATGAGCCTATATGCTTAGAACTGGGTTGGTTAGAAGTAGAAGCTCTCTGATCTCTCTGTGGCTAAATGATGAAGACCCCTCTGTCCTCTCTTTGTGAACTCCCCATCAGAATATCAAATCCAATTGCTTGTCCTTGACTATCGACATTGGAAACAGTTGTTGTCCCCCTCCCTTGGCAGCAGTAATCTGTTGAGATGCAGTCAGGTCATGCAGAGGGATGTGTTCCGCAGACGCTATGTAGGGTGCTGAGGTCAGAGTGCCTGGTGTTGTTAGGAATGTCAATTTCGATATTTTTTTGTGTTTTTTATCAGTAATAAAGTACCTCAGTAAGGATATTTACTAAAATGTAGTAATAGGAATAATAATAACAAGAATATAAATTAAGACATAAAAATATTGAAAAGGAAATAAGGGGGGAAATTAACATTTTGAGTACATCTCAATTGGTGACCTTCTTTGTTGGAATATATCTGTTCCAAGCCGTATTTTGTTTCTGCGTCTCCTCCCCATTGGTCAGCGTGGAGGCGGCGGTGGCTGCGTACTCCCAGGCCAGAGCCCCCGGGATCTACAAGGGGGACTACCTCAAGGAACTCTTCCGACGCTATGGAGACGTGGAGGACGCGCCCGCCGCCCCGCCGCTGCCCGAGTGGTGCTTCGACGACGACGACGGCGATGTGGACGACGACGGGAACGTGATTGGCCAGGAGTCGGGCCCCAGCTCCTCCGGGTCGGCGCCGGGGAAACGGAAGAAAGAGAGGTTGAAAATGGTGAGAGGGGGAAGCTCTGGGACACGGACTGGGAAGGAGGAAGCAGGAAGGAGGAAGCAGGAAGGAGGCTGCTCCTCCATCGGTTCCGCTCCGTACGACATTAAGCCCTTGCAGTGTGCCATGTGGGGTCTGCTCTGTTGTCAGACAGCCGGTCCAAATGAGCATCTAATGTTTAGTCCTGGAGGTTATAGAGTGCCGTACTGAACAAAACAAAGCAAATGGGCTTAAATCCCCAGAGGAGCAAATAATTTTAATTATGATAATATATAGGCCCTCTTAACTGAAACGTAGTCATTCAGTCCAGTAATGCTTTCATAGGGATAGCATCTTCTCTAAGGCTTGCAGTGTTATTTCCCCAAAGTAATATCTACGCTGTTAAAGTGTTTGAAGGAATATGTTTGAGTAGGAGTCTGTGAATGTTTCTTTACAGTTAGCCAAGTTCCAACAAGTTGTGTGTGTGTGTTTCTACACCAGGGTGCTGTGTTCCTGGAAGGGGTTACAGTGAATGGTGTCAAACAGGTCACCTCACAGCCCAAACTGGGAGCGATTCAACACAAGTGTCAGGAGTTCAGCGAGTGGGAAAGGTAAGGAGCCGTTCCTGTACTCGCATCTCGTGTGTGTATATGTGACTCATTCATGACGTGCTCCCTCAGAATTTATAAGCCAGTCCAGAATAGGAGTGGATATGAAATAGTAATTTCTCCAGTGAAATAAAATGTTCTGCCGGATCATTCTGCAGATGTTCGCGTCATTTTCACAACTTCCAAATGTCACGGGGAATGTAGTTTATATTACTTTTACATTTAGTTATTTAGCAGGTGCTCTTATCCAGAGCGACTTACAGTAAGTACAGGGACATGAATCGAACCGGCAACCTTCTGATTTAGTAGCCCGATTCCCTAACCGCTCAGCCATCTGACTCCCTGTAGTTGATTAAACTTGACCGATTACCTGTCCCTGATGCTTTAGAAGGTGATAGTCGATGGAAACAGTTGTAATGTTGTGTGTTGGTGTTGTAGGTCTGGGTTCCCAGGGGCACAGCCAGTTTCTATGGACAGGCGGAATCTTCGCTTCCTGGAGCAGAAGCCCTACAAGGTCAGCTGGAAGGCAGACGGCACGCGGTGAGTTAACCTTCTCAACTTTATCCTCGATCATTCTTGGCTTTGTCACCTAAATAGTATTTTCTCCCCATACACTGGAAAAGTGGGTAGCATCATTTGCCATTGCCATTTTAGAATTTCAGAGGCTAAACAAACTGTCTTCTAAATACACACATTACTCCATTTAATTCAGTCGGATGCATATTAATAGTGTGTTAAAGCTACCAAACAATGGCCATTGATGGCAGGTCTGTATTACATTTACATTTAGCAGACGCTCTTATAGTAAGTACAAGCAACTTACAGTAAGTACAGGGACATTCCCCCGAGGCAAGTAGGTTGAAGTGCCTAACCCAAGGACACATCATTTTGCGTGTCCGGGAATTGAACCGGAAACCTTCTGATTAATAGACCGATTCCCTAACCGCTCAGCCATCTGACTCCCTGACTGTATTAGATCCTGTCGTCGTTCCCTAGCTGTTCATCGTCAGAGTGTCTGTTTGTCAAGATGTGGAGAAAAGGGACTCCAAAGTCCCACGGCCGGTTTTAATCGTCTTCGATTAGCTCAGTCAGCTGAATGACATCGGCACTATTGTGAGGAGATTAATGGTCGCAATCACAGGCTGGATGGAGCGTGGGTGCCGGAGGGGTAGCCAAGGGCTGTCTCCCATGCCTTCTTCAAGTGAAAGAACATTTTCAGCAGTGCAGACATTCTTCCCAATCACTTTTCTGTCTAAGGCTGTAGTGCGCTCTTTACCCTGGAGGGTTAGGTTGTGGGGAAGGAGTTTTAGTATTCTGGTGGTCTGCCATAAAAAAGCTCTCTCCTTTTTATATGGAAGAAGGCTGAATATTTCATGAGGGCAGTTACATGTTAGTGGTTACATTTCCCGTTAAAGGATAGCTAGGAGTGGGACTGCAGCACCTACACAAGTTGGAACTCATTTGTCTAACTGTAATCGGACTAATTCGAATTGACTTGACCCACTTATTCGTTCAGTTAAACTTTTGATACTCATTGAAAGTTTATATGACGAGAGACTTGCTGGGTTTGTAAAGGCCTTCAAAATCTTGACTGTTCCTGGTGTGAGTTGTCAGGGTTTGAGATGTTTTTCTGTTCAGTTGAGCTCCAGTTCATATGAAGGATAACTGCTATTCTGGGAGTGAGCTCTCATTCCCGCTTTGAGGAAGCTGCCGCCAGAAGATAACATCAAACGATGAACAACGTCTGTATTCTACCAACCGCTTCATACTGTGTTCCCTCGCATAAGACTGAGGAGTCAGGTGGCTGAGCGGTGAGGGAGTCGGGCTAGTAATCTGAAGGTTGCCAGTTCGATTCCCAGCCGCGCAAAATGACGTTGTGTCCTTGGGCAAGGCACTTCACCCTACTTGCTTCGGGGGGAATGTCCCTGTACTTACTGTAAGTCGCTCTGGATAAGAGCGTCTGCTAAATGACTAAATGTAAATGTAAATACTAATGCCTCATCTGACCCAGTAGGCTATTGTATGAAGGCCTTAGCCATGGAGTCAACATTGGGGGGGGACAAAATCTTCTGGGGAGTCTGAGGGTCGCCCCCTGAAAACTGTTTACGTTTAGTTATGAATATGATTAAATTGTTTATGATAATTTCGGACAGCGTGTGTGGTTGCCTGTCATAGCGTAGCACATTTTATATTTGATTAATATTTTTATATCAATACATTGGGGGGGACATTTCGACCAGATTTTAATATTGGGGGGGATTCTAAACCATGCTTTGTCGATACATTTACCGACATTTCAATTTTCCTGTCGAAAATAAATCTTGTCTAACAACAAGTGACAAATCATTTGCCGACTAGCGAGTGATAATTCTGGACTCTGAAGTCAAGTGCTTACCACATTGCTAGCTATATAGGTTACTTGATACATTTTGATAACTGACGGGATATCTTGCTGGTGCTATTTAGAAATTATTGGCATAACGGGCACAAGACACCTTGAGTTGACCCCATGACAAATGCTGGTTGTGATTGAGCTGTGGTTGACAGTGGGTTGAGTCTGGAGGGCCAGTTTCCGGTCCTTTCATGTATGATTGAGAAGCCGGGAGCAGTGGCTGTAGTGAGAGAGAGGATTGAGAGGCCGGGAGCAGTGGCTGTAGTGAGAGAGAGGATTGAGAAGCCGGGAGCAGTGGCTGTAGTGAGAGAGAGGATTGAGAGGCCGGGAGCAGTGGCTGTAGTGAGAGAGAGGATTGAGAGGCCGGGAGCAGTGGCTGTAGTGAGAGAGAGGATTGAGAGGCCGGGAGCAGTGGCTGTAGTGAGAGAGAGGATTGAGAGGCCGGGAGCAGTGGCTGTAGTGAGAGAGAGGATTGAGAGGCCGGGAGCAGTGGCTGTAGTGAGAGAGAGGATTGAGAGGCCGGGAGCAGTGGCTGTAGTGAGAGAGAGGATTGAGAGGCCGGGAGCAGTGGCTGTAGTGAGAGAGAGGATTGAGAGGCCGGGAGCAGTGGCTGTAGTGAGAGAGAGGATTGAGAGGCCGGGAGCAGTGGCTGTAGTGAGAGAGAGGATTGAGAGGCCGGGAGCAGTGGCTGTAGTGAGAGAGAGGATTGAGAGGCCGGGAGCAGTGGCTGTAGTGAGAGGCAGGTTTTCTTCAGTAGACTCAGGTTTCCGTTGTCAATCAATCTCTGCTGTCCACACTCTGCCTGTTGGCTGATAAGACATATTATCTGGGAGATTCACAGTGCTGTTATTCCCATGGCTGGAAAGAGATATCATTGAATCAGGGATAAGGGTTGAAAGATAGTGGTGGTTCACTGTCAGTGGACTTTCTTTGATAACTCTTTTCTTTCGATATAGAGCCCTGTGTGGACTGCCTATTACTGCAGCTCATTGCACCTTCCTTGGCGTCTCCTACTATCAAATTCTTCTCAGAGTTTTTTTGATGCTAGGACCTCCTACCGTGACGAACACACACAGACAAATTAATTAAAAAACCTTTTGGGTGTTGATTGATCCCCCTCAAGTTCAAGCGTTTTTTGTTTGATCACACAAAGCACTCCTCTGCAGCCTGGGGACTTGAGCACTCAGAAGCACCACATGGAACTTAGCTTTGTTGTCAGGACAACGTTAAAACAAGAAAACCTTTCTATTTCTCGCATATGTTTCATCTAAAGAAAAAATAGGTATGCAAGGTTGTCCACCAAGTTCTTTTCAACCAATCAGATTTAAGCTGCAGGTTACAGCTCAGCATGCTGGTGTGACACTTCCGTCTGGTGGATTTCCTTCTTTTAAAGACCTCGTCTTCAGAGACTGCCTGTTTTATTATATTTTCTTTGTTGAAGCTTACACCTCCACAGAGAGAATCATTCTCTGGGATATTAAAAGCATCTGCAGACAGTACCTGCTTAGTGTGGGTGTATGGACTGGCAGCTTCTCAGACCCCCTGGTGACCCAATAGGGGCTCCTCATTAACCACGCGCCTGGCCAATATCAAATACAGACCCCTGCTGCATTCGGCTTCCACACCAACCGACACCTGGTGACGTCAGCAGCTTCCTGCTGTCCTCCCCCACCATCATCCTCCTTCTGTTCTCTTCCCGTCTCAACGCGCCTACTCTCTTGCTTTCTGACAGGGATAGCAACACTAGCCCCTTCAGTGTGCAGTGCCCCCTGTGCTTCTGTTACGCTGACAGTAATGACTTACTAAGGGTTCGCACTCTTTTGTTTAGATGCTTTTCGGGCCTCGTGTTAAAGCTGACAGTAATAACTTACTAGTTTTTTCCTTCTCTAACAAAGTTAAGCTATTTATCCGTTGTCTTTCTGTTTCTATTCAGTTTTAGGCAACGTTTGTGCCGAGCTAAACGCCTCACTAAACAGCAGAAAGGATGATGTGTTTGTCGGGGATGGATGTATACGTGATTAGCTGTATTTTTTGCCTGCGGTAGAGAGCAGGTAATGAGCAGTGGTCTGCACGAGGTTGGGTGAGATTTTAATGTCACAGGATAAAAGGAAATCGTTCCCATTTTCTCTCCAATGGACATCGTTCCATTATGAGCCTAATATTACCTTCTTTTGTCTGATGAGTAGCAAAACTAAGGTCAAGTTTTGAAAGTCCATTAACTGTAGTGGGACAGTGTGTTCCATTTCATTCATGCAGCATTCAACATTGTTTGTGTGAAGATGAGTGAACCTTAAAAACAGGTGAACATTAGAGAAAGTACATTGTGTTTTTGGGGAGCAAAATGTGCCTGGATCAGCTCTCCTGCCATCTGATGCAGCTAATGGACAAGTGTAGAGTAAAGTGAATTTACAATGAACAAAAAACTGATAATATTAAATATATAATATCCAACATATCTCTGTAAAACATATGTCCTGTTGATCAGTTGACTAATGCATGAATAATATTTGATCTTTGAGAGATGTGTCCTTAGTAAAGACCAAGCCAGTTGGCACAGATCACGCCCAGGGTGGTTTTCTGAGCTGAATTGTGTTTAGCATAGCTGCATATGCTCCTTTTGATGGGCTTAGTTCTGCTTTCAATCACCACACTGTCTGCCTTAATTAATCCCAGGAACTGAGTCGCAATTATTGATAATCCTATTTTAATGTGTCTATTTTAATGTGAAAGTATACCACAAGCTATAAGAATTATAGTAAGTAAGTAAGACTTTATTTATATAGCACATTTCATACAAGAATTGTAGCTCAAGGTGCTTTACATAAAATCAATAAAAACAATAATACAAGTGATGAACAATTCAAACAAAAATAAAAATCCCAATAAGATCTCTGTTCAAGAGAGAAAACAACTTTAAAAGTAGGAAAACCCTTTTGAGATAAAATTACTTAAATGCTTCGGTAAAAAGGTAGGTTTTAAGCTCTCTTTTAAAAATGTCTAGAGTGTTTGCTTCCCTAATATTTATGGGTAATTTGTTCCATAGTTTAGGGGCGTAATTGACAAAGGCCGAATCACCAATCTTCTTATGACTGCTTCTGGTGACCTCTAATAGGCCTGCATTTGATGATCGCAGTGTTCTAGCTGGTGTGTAGTTTATAAAGGAGTTAGCAATGTAGCTAGGTCCTTGTCCGTGTAGAGCTTTGTATGTGAGGAAAAGGACCTTAAAGTCAATTCTGAAGGTAACAGGGAGCCAGTGTAAAGTAGCTAGGACAGAAATAGGACTCTGAGGAGAGGACAGGACAGGAGAGGACTGGTGATCAGAGGGCGACTGAGGAGAGGACAGGACAGGAGAGGACTGGTGATCAGAGGGCGACTGAGGAGAGGACAGGACAGGAGAGGACTGGTGATCAGAGGGCGACTGAGGAGAGGACAGGACAGGAGAGGACTGGTGATCAGAGGGCGACTGAGGAGAGGACAGGACAGGAGAGGACTGGTGATCAGAGGGCGACTGAGGAGAGGACAGGACAGGAGAGGACTGGTGATCAGAGGGCGACTGAGGAGAGGACAGGACAGGACAGGAGTGACAGCTATAGGAGAGGGTGCTTGATTTGAGGTAACGACAGTCATGCTCACGTCTCCCCAAGCTCTGTCCTGTCAAGAGCTGGACACACCCACCTCCTGGACACACCCACCTCCTGGACACACCCACCTCCTGGACACACCCACCTCCTGGACACACCCACCTCCTGGACACACCCACCTCCTGGACACACCCACCTCCTGGACACACCCACCTCCTGGACACACCCACCTCCTGGACACACCCACCTCCTGGACACACCCACCTCCTGGACACACCCACCTCCTGGACACACCCACCTCCTGGACACACCCACCTCTTGGACACACCCACCTCCTGGACACACCCACCTCCTGGACACACCCACCTCCTGGACACACCCACCTCCTGGACACACCCACCTCCTGGACACACCCACCTCCTGGACACACCCACCTCCTGGCCTCAGAGCAGAGGATGAGGAGAGGAGAGGGTGGTGGAAATAAACAACATTGAGATCAATAATGATCCAGCACCTCCTGAAACGGCCTTATCTGAACCCAGCAGTGGAGCTGGTTAAGCGTTTCTGCTCACATCGCCACCTCCCCTCATCTCGCCCAAAAGATGCTGTCATTCTCTCAAAATGAGGAATCAATGATCTGTTCCTGAAGTGTCAGATTATGCTTCATCGCCTGCCATTTGAAGGATCGTTGAATGAATCGAGAGCGCTGTCTGTTTATAGATCTGATACTATCTGAGCAATTATTATGCCTGTTGGGTTTATTTATTCTCTGATCTGTCAGATGCTCTTTTAAAAGTTAAAACCCTCAGAACAGTTTTAAGTAGAGAGAGCATTTAGACCATTGACAATTGTGTCAAATTTTTCAAGGTAAACTCTGCAGTGAGATGGGTCCAGTGAAATGGGCTTGCTTATGTCTTGACACACTAACAAGAATAACGTGTTTATATATAAAGTGTGGGCCTAATTTTATCAAGAAAGCATTCACCCTTATATCCAAAATGGGTAATTCACTGGCTGCTGCTCGGTCTCTGTGAGACAGGGGCGGCTGTGGCTCAGGGGGTAGGGAGGGTTGTCTGTTAATCGCAAGGTTGGCGGTTCGATCCCCGACTCCTCCTAGGTCATGTGCGGAAGTATCCTTGAGCAAGACTCTGAACCCCAAGTTTCTGGGTGAATGAGAGGCAAACATTGTAAAGCGCTTTGAGTGCCGCTAAGGTAGAAAAGCGCTTTATAAATGCAGTCCATTTACAAGCAGCCCGGCTAGTGGACTCTTGGTACTAATGATATGGAAAGCTGCTTGGTCTTCTGGTCGAGCCCCTGGGAGGGTCAGTCAGGCCTCTGGGCTGGGGCTTGTGTCAGTCAGGCCTCTGGGCTGGGCTTGTGTCAGTCAGGCCTCTGGGCTGGGCTTGTGTCAGTCAGGCCTCTGGGCTGGGCTTGTGTCAGTCAGGCCTCTGGGCTGGGCTTGTGTCAGTCAGGCCTCTGGGCTGGGCTTGTGTCAGTCAGGCCTCTGGGCTGGGCTTGTGTCAGTCAGGCCTCTGGGCTGGGGCTTGTGTCAGTCAGGCCTCTGGGCTGGGGCTTGTGTCAGTCAGGCCTCTGGGCTGGGGCTTGTGTCAGTCAGGCCTCTGGGCTGGGGCTTGTGTCAGTCAGGCCTCTGGGCTGGGCTGTTGGAACCTCCAGACACAACGTTCCGTCTGCGGCTCATTAGGATCTGAGTGCCCGGGATTGGGGTTGTAGATGAGGGCAAATCAGTGCCTTACAGACGCCAGCCGGAGGACTGTGGTGGGGGGGCGGGAGCTGGATAGATGAATAAATGAATAAAATGGGAGTTTGGGGAACCCTAAATGAATAAAAAGGGAGTTGTCTGATTGTACGCTCAGCAACGATGTCGTTACCTGGCCAGTTAGACCTCAGGGGGGCACTTTGGCCCGCAGCAAAACCACTTCTCAGAGGGTGACATGTCAGTGCTTTTCATCCAGATTGTAGCGACAGTTATCTTTTGATGTGTTTATCCTGCGTTCCTTTATGTTATGTTCTAGCTGTGTAGACAGTTTCTATTTACTTTGTGTGGCTCTGTTGCCTCTGCAGGGCCATTTGAGACACTGAACCAATCTCAAACTAATGTGAATCCAAAATGTCCTATCTTCCAGTATGTCAGGTATATCTCTTTCACTCCCCACCCAATCCATCTCCTTCAATTGTCCTGCCTCCCCAGTAGCATGCGGAACAAGCCCTTCTTCGACATCCATGCATCCCGGAAGGTAGCCCCTTCTCTCTCTCTCTCTATCTCTCTATCTCTCTCCCCCATTCTCTCTGTCTTTCTCTCCCCCCTCCCTGTTCTCTCTCTGTACTCCCTCTCCTCTCTGTGTTTGTCTGGATGGAGGTCTGGATGGAGGTCTGGATGGAGGTCTGTTGTGGCCCTCTCTCCTCCAGCATCACTGGGAGTGGGAACGGCTGCCCAGCGGTGTCGAGCCTCCTGCCCAGTATTGATCTCTGAGTTGAGGTGGGCGTTGAGAACTATTACAGCCACTTACCAGAGCCAGGATGACCTGGTGTTAACAACAGTCAGAATTGGATCATAAGTCTAGACCGCCCTTTTCCTTTCTGTTTTTTCCATGATGTCTTCCATTAGGAGAGGGTTTGTCCATGCTGGGAATTAGGAGGAAACTGTCTACTTTTCCAGAGCTAAGAAGGAACACTATGCTATATCCTGTTCTGCTGAGAAGATAAGTTTTGTAGATTTCTCACCACTTTGGATAATGGCAGATGAGCATAAATTTAATCAAACGAAAAGTGAATTCATCTGTTGAAAGGAAAGTGGTTAGGTTACAAAGTGCTGCACACAATGAGATGAGTATGAGAACAGACGGACTTGGGTAACAGGCTGACTGAACTTAATTGAAGTAATAGTTTACACACTCTCTCTCTCTCTCTCTCTCTCTCTCTCTCTCTCTCTCTCTCTCTCTCTCTCTCTCTCTCTCTCTCTCTCTCTCTCTCTCTCTCTCTCTCTCTCTCTCTCTCTCTCTGTGTGGGTGTGCATTGTAGCTTGAAAGAGGCATGCTTACAGTATGGGGCCAGATGCCACACAAATGGCTCTTCCTCAATCAAGCTCCGAGCCAGAGAGCCCTGGGGCAGCCAGATGTGCTCTCCTGCTCCCCAGACTAGTCACAGGAGGACAGCAACAACACGTAGCTTCTGCTATCAGAAACTTGCAGATAAAGCACAACCGACCGACCAAGGGCAGTTTCTTGAACCGTGCGCTGAAAGCACACGTTGACATCTGAAGGGATCAGACGGGTGATGAGCCGTGAGGTTACTGCTTCCACCAGCCCTGTGATTTGATCTGGAAATTGCCTGCGTTTTGTTAACACCTGTCCGATCCACTCGCATCTCCTGCAGAAGCGTAGCGGATTGGACTTTAGGGGTTGGTTTTGGACAGGCCAAAAGATATGCTTATTCAATAAGGAATTTCTAACTCGGGAACCCACCCGTAGCCATATAGAGCATGTCTTTGTGTATCTGATTGGTTTGGGGATGTCTTCTTTCCGTCTGCCTGCCTCAGAAGCGGCCTCCCAGGTCCTGCTGATGTTGGCTCCTTGTATTTCACACCTGTCACACTACTGGAAGCTCTCCACAGCCCTCCCAGACAGCTGTTACAGATGGCAAAATAAGTACCTCTAATCCATAGATGATTATTGCGTTTTTCCACCAGAATGACCTGACAGCTCTGGAAGGCAGGATCCTGGCAGAAGGAAAAGCTTTCACTCTGTCGCCTGCTTCCAAGTCCTTCCCATGAGAGCTTAAACCTACTTCTGGTTTTCTTTATTTATTAAAGGAATTTGCATCAAACCTTCAGGGTATACCTGCAGGCATGGCACTTTTTCAGGTTATCATGAACACCAAGACTGTTCTATTAGTGCTCTGTGATTGCACTAATATGATGGAGTGTAATGGGGCTAGCTAATTGGCTGCGTTTTTAGGCTGAGTTGATTAGGATGCTTAACCTTCAGGAGTAAAACAGGATGTGATGGCGCTGCTCATTAGAACATCCTTCCTTTCTCGCCGCTCGGTATTTTGCGAAAAGTGCTGCGATCGGTCTCCGAGAGGCAAATTATTTCGTTCATCAACTCTTGAGATGTAATTAAACGTTTTGGGGGTTTGGTAGCACTTTAAGTAAGGTCTCTTGATGAAGATGGTGTGTGTGTGTGTGTGTGTGTGTGTGCACACTTATGGATGTGAGAGCTCCAATTGTGAGGACATTCTTGTGTGTTTTGCTTTTGCGTGTCACTCATCTCATTCTTTTGAACTTTTGTAGGTTTCTCATTCCTGTCACTTGAAATAGCACTTCTATAAACCGCGAGTGTTTACTCTGTTCACTAAGTAAACCTCGGTGCGGTTGGTTTGACAGATTTGTTTGCTTTTGAGGATTTAAATATCCAATCACTGAGGTGGTTGATCTGCCATTACTGAACATGAGAAACATTTGGCTTTCTTTTTTAAAGACATCTTCACGACATTGTGGCCCGACTTCACGAGATCTCTGGTGCAATCAGTCTACCATTGTCTCATGTCCCATTAGCTTCATCACCAGCAGGTCCCCATCCTCACCCTGGGTCCCAGGGAGCTTTCACCCTCTCTGATTGGGAACTCTCCCTCAGCCTTCACCTCATTACTGATTGGCTCCCCAGTTACCACTCCTAGCACTGTGAAAGTCTGTTGAAGAGTGGAGAACAACACCTGTGGCAGTCCTTCTAAAACTGAGAACTCCTCTCCTCCTCTTGTATGCCTTCCTCTCCACTCTCTTCTCTTTCTCTCCTCCTCTCGTATGCATTTCTCTCTCCTCACTTCTCTTCCTCTCCCCTCCCATGCCTTCCTCTCTCTCTCCCTCCATCTCCTCACCTCACCCATTTACATTTAGTCATTTAGCAGACGCTCTTATCCAGAGCGACTTACAGTAAGTACAGGGACATTCCCCCCCGAGGCAAGTAGGGTGAAGTGCCTTGCCCAAGGACACAACGTCATTTGACACGGCCTGGAATCGAACTGACAACCTTCTGATTACTAGCCCGATTCCCTCACCGCTCAGCCACCTGACTCCATGGTCACCCATGATAATGAGCAGGAATATAAGGCTCATATTTACCTGGCAGCTATTTGAAAAATCATCTAG
Organism: Osmerus mordax; assembly: GCF_038355195.1. NCBI lineage: Eukaryota > Metazoa > Chordata > Actinopteri > Osmeriformes > Osmeridae > Osmerus > Osmerus mordax. The sequence continues at coordinate 1,443,841 of NC_090057.1, read as the reverse complement.
ATTTACCTTTGTGCAATATCCTGTCTTTCATGCTTTTCTATTGCCGTTCTACATTCTAATCAAACTGAGGTCAAAGAATTCTATCTGTGAAGTTAGTCTGGCGTGGGTTGAACTAGTGACCATTTGCTGAATGGCCATCTCTGGCCTTGATGTGTGACATCCAAATGTGTCCATGCCTTTTGTTGTGCTCCACGACAGGATGTCGTTGCTTTGAATATGTAACTTTGTAAGTCAAAGCTCTCTTAAGACTGGAGAGAGAAACTAATTAGCATCAAGAAATAATGGACTGTCAGACTTTTCTAAAAGTTGACTTTGAAAATGGAAGAAATTGGAAGTATTTTCTCAATTTAAACCTAAACTAGTATCTCAATTTAAAATGCCAAATAGCTAATTCAGGATTAGTAAGGCATGTGGCCTAATCAGAAGAACACCTCCACTGGGAGCTGAGGACAGCTCATGCTCTTTGAAGATAGGGACCTCGTCCCCAAAACCATTTAAATTGGAGACTGGCATATTTACTTTTCC